>NW_027439283.1:0-212000 GCF_964188355.1 Buteo buteo
CTGTTGTGCCTGTAGGTAGGGTGCCAAGGGGCGGTGAAGAGCAGCAAGAGCTTTCAGGGCTGGGCCCTTCCTCGTGGGAGAAGGATCCGACCGTTCACCTTTTCAGAAAGAGGCTTGCCGAGACTGAGCCCCGTGAGATGTTCCGTCTCTGGGAAAGCACAGATCCCCAGTGCTGTTGTGCCTGTAGGTAGGGTGCCAAGGGGCGGTGAAGAGCAGCAAGAGCTTTCAGGGCTGGGCCCTTCGTCGTGGGAGAAGGATCCGACCGTTCGCCTTTTCAGAAAGAGGCTTGCCGAGACTGAGCCCCGTGAGATGTTCCGTCTCTGGGAAAGCACAGATCCCCAGTGCTGTTGTGCCTGTAGGTAGGGTGCCAAGGGACAGTGAAGAGCAGCAAGAGCTTTCAGGGCTGGGCCCTTCCTCGTGGGAGAAGGATCCGACCGTTCGCCTTTTCCAAAAAAAAGAGGCTCTGCCGAGGCGTAGCGCCACGAGATGTTCCGTCTCTGGGAAAGCACAGATCCCCAGTGCTGTTGTGCCTGTAGGTAGGGTGCCAAGGGGCGGTGAAGAGCAGCAAGAGCTTTCAGGGCTGGGCCCTTCCTCGTGGGAGAAGGATCCGACCGTTCGCCTTTTCCGAAAGAGGCTTGCCGAGACTGAGCCCCGTGAGATGTTCCGTCTCTGGGAAAGCACAGATCCCCAGTGCTGTTGTGCCTGTAGGTAGGGTGCCAAGGGACGGTGAAGAGCAGCAAGAGCTTTCAGGGCTGGGCCCTTCCTCGTGGGAGAAGGATCCGACCGTTCGCCTTTTCAGAAAGAGGCTTGCCGAGACTGAGCCCCGTGAGATATTCCGTCTCTGGGAAAGCACAGATCCCCAGTGCTGTTGTGCCTGTAGGTAGGGTGCCAAGGGACGGTGAAGAGCAGCAAGAGCTTTCAGGGCTGGGCCCTTCCTCGTGGGAGAAGGATCCGACCGTTCGCCTTTTCAGAAAGAGGCTTGCCGAGACTGAGCCCCGTGAGATATTCCGTCTCTGGGAAAGCACAGATCCCCAGTGCTGTTGTGCCTGTAGGTAGGGTGCCAAGGGACGGTGAAGAGCAGCAAGAGCTTTCAGGGCTGGGCCCTTCCTCGTGGGAGAAGGATCCGACCGTTCGCCTTTTCAGAAAGAGGCTTGCCGAGACTGAGCCCCGTGAGATGTTCCGTCTCTGGGAAAGCACAGATCCCCAGTGCTGTTGTGCCTGTAGGTAGGGTGCCAAGGGGCGGTGAAGAGCAGCAAGAGCTTTCAGGGCTGGGCCCTTCCTCGTGGGACAAGTATCCGACCGTTCGCCTTTTCAGAAAGAGGCTTGCCGAGACTGAGCCCCGTGAGATGTTCCGTCTCTGGGAAAGCACAGATCCCCAGTGCTGTTGTGCCTGTAGGTAGGGTGCCAAGGGGCGGTGAAGAGCAGCAAGAGCTTTCAGGGCTGGGCCCTTCGTCGTGGGAGAAGGATCCGACCGTTCACCTTTTCAGAAAGAGGCTTGCCGAGACTGAGCGCCGTGAGATGTTCCGTCTCTGGGAAAGCACAGATCCCCAGTGCTGTTGTGCCTTTAGGTAGGGTGCCAAGGGACAGTGAAGAGCAGCAAGAGCTTTCAGGGCTGGGCCCTTCCTCGTGGGAGAAGGATCCGACCGTTCGCCTTTTCCAGAAAAAAGAGGCTCTGCCGAGGCGTAGCGCCACGAGATGTTCCGTCTGTGGGAAAGCACGGATGCCCAGTGCTGTTGTGGCTGTAGGTAGGGCCACAAGGGGCGGTGAAGAGCAGCAAGAGCTTTCAGGGCTGGGCCCTTCCTCGTGGGACAAGTATCCGACCGTTCGCCTTTTCAGAAAGAGGCTTGCCGAGACTGAGCCCCGTGAGATATTCCGTCTCTGGGAAAGCACAGATCCCCAGTGCTGTTGTGCCTGTAGGTAGGGTGCCAAGGGGCGGTGAAGAGCAGCAAGAGCTTTCAGGGCTGGGCCCTTCCTCGTGGGAGAAGGATCCGACCGTTCGCCTTTTCCAAAAAAAAGAGGCTCTGCCGAGGCGTAGCACCACGAGATGTTCCGTCTCTGCGAAAGCATAGATCCCCAGTGCTGTTGTGCCTGTAGGTAGGGTGCCAAGGGACGGTGAAGAGCAGCAAGAGCTTTCAGGGCTGGGCCCTTCCTCGGGGGAGAAGGATCCGACCGTTCGCCTTTTCAGAAACAGGCTTGCCGAGACTGAGCCCCGTGAGATGTTCCGTCTCTGGGAAAGCACAGATCCCCAGTGCTGTTGTGCCTGTAGGTAGGGCCACAAGGGACGGTGAAGAGCAGCAAGAGCTTTCAGGGCTGGGCCCTTCCTCGTGGGAGAAGGATCCGACCGTTCACCTTTTCAGAAAGAGGCTTGCCGAGACTGAGCCCCGTGAGATGTTCCGTCTCTGGGAAATCACAGATCCCCAGTGCTGTTGTGCCTGTAGGTAGGGTGCCAAGGGGCGGTGAAGAGCAGCAAGAGCTTTCAGGGCTGGGCCCTTCCTCGTGGGAGAAGGATCCGACCGTTCGCCTTTTCCAAAAAAAAGAGGCTCTGCCGAGGCGTAGCACTACGAGATGTTCCGTCTCTGCGAAAGCATAGATCCCCAGTGCTGTTGTGCCTGTAGGTAGGGTGCCAAGGGACGGTGAAGAGCAGCAAGAGCTTTCAGGGCTGGGCCCTTCCTCGTGGGAGAAGGATCCGACCGTTCGCCTTTTCAGAAAGAGGCTTGCCGAGACTGAGCCCCGTGAGATGTTCCGTCTCTGGGAAAGCACAGATCCCCAGTGCTCTTGTGCCTGTAGGTAGGGTGCCAAGGGGCGGTGAAGAGCAGCAAGAGCTTTCAGGGCTGGGCCCTTCCTCATGGGAGAAGGATCCGACCGTTCGCCTTTTCCAAAAAAAAGAGGCTCTGCCGAGGCGTAGCACTACGAGATGTTCCGTCTCTGCGAAAGCATAGATCCCCAGTGCTGTTGTGCCTGTAGGTAGGGTGCCAAGGGGCGGTGAAGAGCAGCAAGAGCTTTCAGGGCTGGGCCCTTCCTCGGGGGAGATGGATCGCACCGTTCGTCTTTTCAGAAAGAGGCTTGCCGAGACTGAGCCCCGTGAGATGTTCCGTCTCTGGGAAAGCACAGATCCCCAGTGCTGTTGTGCCTGTAGGTAGGGTGCCAAGGGGCGGTGAAGAGCAGCAAGAGCTTTCAGGGCTGGGCCCTTCCTCGGGGGAGATGGATCGCACCGTTCGTCTTTTCAGAAAGAGGCTTGCCGAGACTGAGCCCCGTGAGATGTTCCGTCTCTGGGAAAGCACAGATCCCCAGTGCTGTTGTGCCTGTAGGTAGGGTGCCAAGGGGCGGTGAAGAGCAGCAAGAGCTTTCAGGGCTGGGCCCTTCCTCGTGGGAGAAGGATCCGACCGTTCGCCTTTTCAGAAAGAGGCTTGCCGAGACTGAGCCCCGTGAGATGTTCCGTCTCTGGGAAAGCACAGATCCCCAGTGCTGTTGTGCCTGTAGGTAGGGTGCCAAGGGACGGTGAAGAGCAGCAAGAGCTTTCAGGGCTGGGCCCTTCCTCGTGGGAGAAGTATCCGACCGTTCGCCTTTTCAGAAAGAGGCTTGCCGAGACTGAGCCCCGTGAGATGTTCCGTCTCTGGGAAAGCACAGATCCCCAGTGCTGTTGTGCCTGTAGGTAGGGTGCCAAGGGGCGGTGAAGAGCAGCAAGAGCTTTCAGGGCTGGGCCCTTCGTCGTGGGAGAAGGATCCGACCGTTCACCTTTTCAGAAAGAGGCTTGCCGAGACTGAGCCCCGTGAGATGTTCCGTCTCTGGGAAAGCACAGATCCCCAGTGCTGTTGTGCCTGTAGGTAGGGTGCCAAGGGACGGTGAAGAGCAGCAAGAGCTTTCAGGGCTGGGCCCTTCCTCGTGGGAGAAGGATCCGACCGTTCGCCTTTTCCAAAAAAAAGAGGCTCTGCCGAGGCGTAGCGCCACGAGATGTTCCGTCTCTGGGAAAGCACAGATCCCCAGTGCTGTTGTGCCTGTAGGTAGGGTGCCAAGGGACGGTGAAGAGCAGCAAGAGCTTTCAGGGCTGGGCCCTTCCTCGTGGGAGAAGGATCCGACCGTTCGCCTTTTCAGAAAGAGGCTTGCCGAGACTGAGCCCCGTGAGATGTTCCGTCTCTGGGAAAGCACAGATCCCCAGTGCTGTTGTGCCTGTAGGTAGGGTGCCAAGGGACGGTGAAGAGCAGCAAGAGCTTTCAGGGCTGGGCCCTTCCTCGTGGGAGAAGGATCCGACCGTTCGCCTTTTCAGAAAGAGGCTTGCCGAGACTGAGCCCCGTGAGATGTTCCGTCTCTGGGAAAGCACAGATCCCCAGTGCTGTTGTGCCTGTAGGTAGGGTGCCAAGGGGCGGTGAAGAGCAGCAAGAGCTTTCAGGGCTGGGCCCTTCCTCGTGGGAGAAGGATCCGACCGTTCGCCTTTTCCAAAAAAAAGAGGCTCTGCCGAGGCGTAGCGCCACGAGATGTTCCGTCTCTGCGAAAGCATAGATCCCCAGTGCTGTTGTGCCTGTAGGTAGGGTGCCAAGGGGCGGTGAAGAGCAGCAAGAGCTTTCAGGGCTGGGCCCTTCCTCGTGGGAGAAGGATCCGACCGTTCGCCTTTTCCAAAAAAAAGAGGCTCTGCCGAGACTGTGCGCCGTGAGATGTTCAGCCTCTGGGAAAGCACAGATCCCCAGTGCTGTTGTGCCTGTAGGTAGGGTGCCAAGGGGCGGTGAAGAGCAGCAAGAGCTTTCAGGGCTGGGCCCTTCGTCGTGGGAGAAGGATCCGACCGTTCACCTTTTCAGAAAGAGGCTTGCCGAGACTGAGCCCCGTGAGATGTTCCGTCTCTGGGAAAGCACAGATCCCCAGTGCTGTTGTGCCTGTAGGGAGGGCCACAAGGGACGGTGAAGAGCAGCAAGAGCTTTCAGGGCTGGGCCCTTCCTCGTGGGAGAAGGATCCGACCGTTCGCCTTTTCCAAAAAATAGAGGCTCTGCCGAGGCGTAGCGCCACGAGATGTTCCGTCTCTGGGAAAGCACAGATCCCCAGTGCTGTTGTGCCTGTAGGTAGGGTGCCAAGGGACGGTGAAGAGCAGCAAGAGCTTTCAGGGCTGGGCCCTTCCTCGTGGGAGAAGGATCCGACCGTTCGCCTTTTCAGAAAGAGGCTTGCCGAGACTGAGCCCCGTGAGATGTTCCGTCTCTGGGAAAGCACAGATCCCCAGTGCTCTTGTGCCTGTAGGTAGGGTGCCAAGGGGCGGTGAAGAGCAGCAAGAGCTTTCAGGGCTGGGCCCTTCCTCATGGGAGAAGGATCCGACCGTTCGCCTTTTCCAAAAAAAAGAGGCTCTGCCGAGGCGTAGCACTACGAGATGTTCCGTCTCTGCGAAAGCATAGATCCCCAGTGCTGTTGTGCCTGTAGGTAGGGTGCCAAGGGGCGGTGAAGAGCAGCAAGAGCTTTCAGGGCTGGGCCCTTCCTCGGGGGAGATGGATCGCACCGTTCGTCTTTTCAGAAAGAGGCTTGCCGAGACTGAGCCCCGTGAGATGTTCCGTCTCTGGGAAAGCACAGATCCCCAGTGCTGTTGTGCCTGTAGGTAGGGTGCCAAGGGGCGGTGAAGAGCAGCAAGAGCTTTCAGGGCTGGGCCCTTCCTCGTGGGAGAAGGATCCGACCGTTCGCCTTTTCAGAAAGAGGCTTGCCGAGACTGAGCCCCGTGAGATGTTCCGTCTCTGGGAAAGCACAGATCCCCAGTGCTGTTGTGCCTGTAGGTAGGGTGCCAAGGGACGGTGAAGAGCAGCAAGAGCTTTCAGGGCTGGGCCCTTCCTCGTGGGAGAAGTATCCGACCGTTCGCCTTTTCAGAAAGAGGCTTGCCGAGACTGAGCCCCGTGAGATGTTCCGTCTCTGGGAAAGCACAGATCCCCAGTGCTGTTGTGCCTGTAGGTAGGGTGCCAAGGGGCGGTGAAGAGCAGCAAGAGCTTTCAGGGCTGGGCCCTTCCTCGTGGGAGAAGGATCCGACCGTTCGCCTTTTCCAAAAAAAAGAGGCTCTGCCGAGACTGTGCGCCGTGAGATGTTCAGTCTCTGGGAAAGCACAGATCCCCAGTGCTGTTGTGCCTGTAGGTAGGGTGCCAAGGGACGGTGAAGAGCAGCAAGAGCTTTCAGGGCTGGGCCCTTCCTCGTGGGAGAAGGATCCGACCGTTCACCTTTTCAGAAAGAGGCTTGCCGAGACTGAGCCCCGTGAGATATTCCGTCTCTGGGAAAGCACAGATCCCCAGTGCTGTTGTGCCTGTAGGTAGGGTGCCAAGGGACAGTGAAGAGCAGCAAGAGCTTTCAGGGCTGGGCCCTTCCTCGTGGGAGAAGGATCCGACCGTTCGCCTTTTCCAAAAAAAAGAGGCTCTGCCGAGGCGTAGCGCCACGAGATGTTCCGTCTCTGGGAAAGCACAGATCCCCAGTGCTGTTGTGCCTGTAGGTAGGGTGCCAAGGGGCGGTGAAGAGCAGCAAGAGCTTTCAGGGCTGGGCCCTTCCTCGTGGGAGAAGGATCCGACCGTTCGCCTTTTCAGAAAGAGGCTTGCCGAGACTGAGCCCCGTGAGATGTTCCGTCTCTGGGAAAGCACAGATCCCCAGTGCTGTTGTGCCTGTAGGTAGGGTGCCAAGGGACGGTGAAGAGCAGCAAGAGCTTTCAGGGCTGGGCCCTTCCTCGTGGGAGAAGGATCCGACCGTTCGCCTTTTCAGAAAGAGGCTTGCCGAGACTGAGCCCCGTGAGATATTCCGTCTCTGGGAAAGCACAGATCCCCAGTGCTGTTGTGCCTGTAGGTAGGGTGCCAAGGGACGGTGAAGAGCAGCAAGAGCTTTCAGGGCTGGGCCCTTCCTCGTGGGAGAAGGATCCGACCGTTCGCCTTTTCAGAAAGAGGCTTGCCGAGACTGAGCCCCGTGAGATGTTCCGTCTCTGGGAAAGCACAGATCCCCAGTGCTGTTGTGCCTGTAGGTAGGGTGCCAAGGGGCGGTGAAGAGCAGCAAGAGCTTTCAGGGCTGGGCCCTTCCTCGGGGGAGATGGATCGCACCGTTCGTCTTTTCAGAAAGAGGCTTGCCAAGACTGAGCGCCGTGAGATGTTCCGTCTCTGGGAAAGCACAGATCCCCAGTGCTGTTGTGCCTGTAGGTAGGGTGCCAAGGGACGGTGAAGAGCAGCAAGAGCTTTCAGGGCTGGGCCCTTCCTCGTGGGAGAAGGATCCGACCGTTCGCCTTTTCAGAAAGAGGCTTGCCGAGACTGAGCCCCGTGAGATGTTCCGTCTCTGGGAAAGCACAGATCCCCAGTGCTGTTGTGCCTGTAGGTAGGGTGCCAAGGGGCGGTGAAGAGCAGCAAGAGCTTTCAGGGCTGGGCCCTTCCTCGTGGGAGAAGGATCCGACCGTTCGCCTTTTCCAAAAAAAAGAGGCTTGCCGAGACGTAGCACTACGAGATATTCCGTCTCTGGGAAAGCACAGATCCCCAGTGCTGTTGTGCCTGTAGGTAGGGTGCCAAGGGGCGGTGAAGAGCAGCAAGAGCTTTCAGGGCTGGGCCCTTCCTCGGGGGAGATGGATCGCACCGTTCGTCTTTTCAGAAAGAGGCTTGCCGAGACTGAGCCCCGTGAGATGTTCCGTCTCTGGGAAAGCACAGATCCCCAGTGCTGTTGTGCCTGTAGGTAGGGTGCCAAGGGGCGGTGAAGAGCAGCAAGAGCTTTCAGGGCTGGGCCCTTCCTCGTGGGACAAGTATCCGACCGTTCGCCTTTTCAGAAAGAGGCTTGCCGAGACTGAGCCCCGTGAGATGTTCCGTCTCTGGGAAAGCACAGATCCCCAGTGCTGTTGTGCCTGTAGGTAGGGTGCCAAGGGACGGTGAAGAGCAGCAAGAGCTTTCAGGGCTGGGCCCTTCCTCGTGGGAGAAGGATCCGACCGTTCGCCTTTTCAGAAAGAGGCTTGCCGAGACTGAGCCCCGTGAGATGTTCCGTCTCTGGGAAAGCACAGATCCCCAGTGCTGTTGTGCCTGTAGGTAGGGTGCCAAGGGGCGGTGAAGAGCAGCAAGAGCTTTCAGGGCTGGGCCCTTCCTCGTGGGAGAAGGATCCGACCGTTCGCCTTTTCCAAAAAAAAGAGGCTCTGCCGAGACTGTGCGCTGTGAGATGTTCAGTCTCTGGGAAAGCACAGATCCCCAGTGCTGTTGTGCCTGTAGGTAGGGTGCCAAGGGGCGGTGAAGAGCAGCAAGAGCTTTCAGGGCTGGGCCCTTCGTCGTGGGAGAAGGATCCGACCGTTCACCTTTTCAGAAAGAGGCTTGCCGAGACTGAGCCCCGTGAGATGTTCCGTCTCTGGGAAAGCACAGATCCCCAGTGCTGTTGTGCCTGTAGGTAGGGTGCCAAGGGACAGTGAAGAGCAGCAAGAGCTTTCAGGGCTGGGCCCTTCCTCGTGGGAGAAGGATCCGACCGTTCGCCTTTTCCAAAAAAAAGAGGCTCTGCCGAGGCGTAGCGCCACGAGATGTTCCGTCTCTGGGAAAGCACAGATCCCCAGTGCTGTTGTGCCTGTAGGTAGGGTGCCAAGGGACGGTGAAGAGCAGCAAGAGCTTTCAGGGCTGGGCCCTTCCTCGTGGGAGAAGGATCCGACCGTTCGCCTTTTCAGAAAGAGGCTTGCCGAGACTGAGCCCCGTGAGATGTTCCGTCTCTGGGAAAGCACAGATCCCCAGTGCTGTTGTGCCTGTAGGTAGGGTGCCAAGGGGCGGTGAAGAGCAGCAAGAGCTTTCAGGGCTGGGCCCTTCCTCGTGGGAGAAGGATCCGACCGTTCGCCTTTTCCAAAAAAAAGAGGCTCTGCCGAGACTGTGCGCCGTGAGATGTTCAGTCTCTGGGAAAGCACAGATCCCCAGTGCTGTTGTGCCTGTAGGTAGGGTGCCAAGGGACGGTGAAGAGCAGCAAGAGCTTTCAGGGCTGGGCCCTTCGTCGTGGGAGAAGGATCCGACCGTTCACCTTTTCAGAAAGAGGCTTGCCGAGACTGAGCCCCGTGAGATGTTCCGTCTCTGGGAAAGCACAGATCCCCAGTGCTGTTGTGCCTGTAGGTAGGGTGCCAAGGGACAGTGAAGAGCAGCAAGAGCTTTCAGGGCTGGGCCCTTCCTCGTGGGAGAAGGATCCGACCGTTCGCCTTTTCCAAAAAAAAGAGGCTCTGCCGAGGCGTAGCGCCACGAGATGTTCCGTCTCTGGGAAAGCACAGATCCCCAGTGCTGTTGTGCCTGTAGGTAGGGTGGAAGGGGCGGTGAAGAGCAGCAAGAGCTTTCAGGGCTGGGCCCTTCCTCGTGGGAGAAGGATCCGACCGTTCGCCTTTTCAGAAAGAGGCTTGCCGAGACTGAGCCCCGTGAGATATTCCGTCTCTGGGAAAGCACAGATCCCCAGTGCTGTTGTGCCTGTAGGTAGGGTGCCAAGGGACGGTGAAGAGCAGCAAGAGCTTTCAGGGCTGGGCCCTTCCTCGTGGGAGAAGGATCCGACCGTTCGCCTTTTCAGAAAGAGGCTTGCCGAGACTGAGCCCCGTGAGATATTCCGTCTCTGGGAAAGCACAGATCCCCAGTGCTGTTGTGCCTGTAGGTAGGGTGCCAAGGGACGGTGAAGAGCAGCAAGAGCTTTCAGGGCTGGGCCCTTCCTCGTGGGAGAAGGATCCGACCGTTCGCCTTTTCAGAAAGAGGCTTGCCGAGACTGAGCCCCGTGAGATATTCCGTCTCTGGGAAAGCACAGATCCCCAGTGCTGTTGTGCCTGTAGGTAGGGTGCCAAGGGGCGGTGAAGAGCAGCAAGAGCTTTCAGGGCTGGGCCCTTCCTCGTGGGAGAAGGATCCGACCGTTCGCCTTTTCCAAAAAAAAGAGGCTCTGCCGAGGCGTAGCGCCACGAGATGTTCCGTCTCTGGGAAAGCACAGATCCCCAGTGCTGTTGTGCCTGTAGGTAGGGCCACAAGGGACGGTGAAGAGCAGCAAGAGCTTTCAGGGCTGGGCCCTTCCTCGTGGGAGAAGGATCCGACCGTTCGCCTTTTCAGAAAGAGGCTTGCCGAGACTGAGCCCCGTGAGATGTTCCGTCTCTGGGAAAGCACAGATCCCCAGTGCTGTTGTGCCTGTAGGTAGGGTGCCAAGGGGCGGTGAAGAGCAGCAAGAGCTTTCAGGGCTGGGCCCTTCCTCGTGGGAGAAGGATCCGACCGTTCGCCTTTTCCAAAAAAAAGAGGCTCTGCCGAGACTGTGCGCCGTGAGATGTTCAGTCTCTGGGAAAGCACAGATCCCCAGTGCTGTTGTGCCTGTAGGTAGGGTGCCAAGGGGCGGTGAAGAGCAGCAAGAGCTTTCAGGGCTGGGCCCTTCGTCGTGGGAGAAGGATCCGACCGTTCACCTTTTCAGAAAGAGGCTTGCCGAGACTGAGCCCCGTGAGATGTTCCGTCTCTGGGAAAGCACAGATCCCCAGTGCTGTTGTGCCTGTAGGTAGGGTGCCAAGGGACGGTGAAGAGCAGCAAGAGCTTTCAGGGCTGGGCCCTTCCTCGTGGGAGAAGGATCCGACCGTTCGCCTTTTCCAAAAAAAAGAGGCTCTGCCGAGGTGTAGCGCCACGAGATGTTCCGTCTCTGGGAAAGCACAGATCCCCAGTGCTGTTGTGCCTGTAGGTAGGCTGCCAAGGGGCGGTGAAGAGCAGCAAGAGCTTTCAGGGCTGGGCCCTTCCTCGTGGGACAAGTATCCGACCGTTCGCCTTTTCAGAAAGAGGCTTGCCGAGACTGAGCCCCGTGAGATGTTCCGTCTCTGGGAAAGCACAGATCCCCAGTGCTGTTGTGCCTGTAGGTAGGGTGCCAAGGGACGGTGAAGAGCAGCAAGAGCTTTCAGGGCTGGGCCCTTCCTCGTGGGAGAAGGATCCGACCGTTCGCCTTTTCAGAAAGAGGCTTGCCGAGACTGAGCCCCGTGAGATGTTCCGTCTCTGGGAAAGCACAGATCCCCAGTGCTGTTGTGCCTGTAGGTAGGGCCACAAGGGACGGTGAAGAGCAGCAAGAGCTTTCAGGGCTGGGCCCTTCCTCGTGGGAGAAGGATCCGACCGTTCGCCTTTTCCAAAAAAAAGAGGCTCTGCCGAGACTGTGCGCCGTGAGATGTTCAGTCTCTGGGAAAGCACAGATCCCCAGTGCTGTTGTGCCTGTAGGTAGGGTGCCAAGGGACAGTGAAGAGCAGCAAGAGCTTTCAGGGCTGGGCCCTTCCTCGTGGGAGAAGGATCCGACCGTTCGCCTTTTCCAAAAAAAAGAGGCTCTGCCGAGGCGTAGCGCCACGAGATGTTCCGTCTCTGGGAAAGCACAGATCCCCAGTGCTGTTGTGCCTGTAGGTAGGGTGCCAAGGGGCGGTGAAGAGCAGCAAGAGCTTTCAGGGCTGGGCCCTTCCTCGGGGGAGATGGATCGCACCGTTCGTCTTTTCAGAAAGAGGCTTGCCAAGACTGAGCGCCGTGAGATGTTCCGTCTCTGGGAAAGCACAGATCCCCAGTGCTGTTGTGCCTGTAGGTAGGGTGCCAAGGGACGGTGAAGAGCAGCAAGAGCTTTCAGGGCTGGGCCCTTCCTCGTGGGAGAAGGATCCGACCGTTCGCCTTTTCAGAAAGAGGCTTGCCGAGACTGAGCCCCGTGAGATGTTCCGTCTCTGGGAAAGCACAGATCCCCAGTGCTGTTGTGCCTGTAGGTAGGGTGCCAAGGGGCGGTGAAGAGCAGCAAGAGCTTTCAGGGCTGGGCCCTTCCTCGTGGGAGAAGGATCCGACCGTTCGCCTTTTCCAAAAAAAAGAGGCTCTGCCGAGACGTAGCACTACGAGATATTCCGTCTCTGGGAAAGCACAGATCCCCAGTGCTGTTGTGCCTGTAGGTAGGGTGCCAAGGGGCGGTGAAGAGCAGCAAGAGCTTTCAGGGCTGGGCCCTTCCTCGGGGGAGATGGATCGCACCGTTCGTCTTTTCAGAAAGAGGCTTGCCGAGACTGAGCCCCGTGAGATGTTCCGTCTCTGGGAAAGCACAGATCCCCAGTGCTGTTGTGCCTGTAGGTAGGGTGCCAAGGGGCGGTGAAGAGCAGCAAGAGCTTTCAGGGCTGGGCCCTTCCTCGTGGGAGAAGGATCCGACCGTTCGCCTTTTCAGAAAGAGGCTTGCCGAGACTGAGCCCCGTGAGATGTTCCGTCTCTGGGAAAGCACAGATCCCCAGTGCTGTTGTGCCTGTAGGTAGGGTGCCAAGGGACGGTGAAGAGCAGCAAGAGCTTTCAGGGCTGGGCCCTTCCTCGTGGGAGAAGGATCCGACCGTTCGCCTTTTCAGAAAGAGGCTTGCCGAGACTGAGCCCCGTGAGATGTTCCGTCTCTGGGAAAGCACAGATCCCCAGTGCTGTTGTGCCTGTAGGTAGGGTGCCAAGGGGCGGTGAAGAGCAGCAAGAGCTTTCAGGGCTGGGCCCTTCCTCGTGGGAGAAGGATCCGACCGTTCGCCTTTTCCAAAAAAAAGAGGCTCTGCCGAGGCGTAGCGCCACGAGATGTTCCGTCTCTGGGAAAGCACAGATCCCCAGTGCTGTTGTGCCTGTAGGTAGGGCCACAAGGGACGGTGAAGAGCAGCAAGAGCTTTCAGGGCTGGGCCCTTCCTCGTGGGAGAAGGATCCGACCGTTCGCCTTTTCAGAAAGAGGCTTGCCGAGACTGAGCCCCGTGAGATGTTCCGTCTCTGGGAAAGCACAGATCCCCAGTGCTGTTGTGCCTGTAGGTAGGGTGCCAAGGGGCAGTGAAGAGCAGCAAGAGCTTTCAGGGCTGGGCCCTTCCTCGTGGGAGAAGGATCCGACCGTTCGCCTTTTCCAAAAAAAAGAGGCTCTGCCTAGACTGAGCCCCGTGAGATGTTCCGTCTCTGGGAAAGCACAGATCCCCAGTGCTGTTGTGCCTGTAGGTAGGGCCACAAGGGACGGTGAAGAGCAGCAAGAGCTTTCAGGGCTGGGCCCTTCCTCGTGGGAGAAGGATCCGACCGTTCGCCTTTTCAGAAAGAGGCTTGCCGAGACTGAGCCCCGTGAGATGTTCCGTCTCTGGGAAAGCACAGATCCCCAGTGCTGTTGTGCCTGTAGGTAGGGTGCCAAGGGGCGGTGAAGAGCAGCAAGAGCTTTCAGGGCTGGGCCCTTCCTCGTGGGAGAAGGATCCGACCGTTCGCCTTTTCAGAAAGAGGCTTGCCGAGACTGAGCCCCGTGAGATATTCCGTCTCTGGGAAAGCACAGATCCCCAGTGCTGTTGTGCCTGTAGGTAGGGTGCCAAGGGACGGTGAAGAGCAGCAAGAGCTTTCAGGGCTGGGCCCTTCCTCGTGGGAGAAGGATCCGACCGTTCGCCTTTTCAGAAAGAGGCTTGCCGAGACTGAGCCCCGTGAGATATTCCGTCTCTGGGAAAGCACAGATCCCCAGTGCTGTTGTGCCTGTAGGTAGGGTGCCAAGGGACGGTGAAGAGCAGCAAGAGCTTTCAGGGCTGGGCCCTTCCTCGTGGGAGAAGGATCCGACCGTTCGCCTTTTCAGAAAGAGGCTTGCCGAGACTGAGCCCCGTGAGATGTTCCGTCTCTGGGAAAGCACAGATCCCCAGTGCTGTTGTGCCTGTAGGTAGGGTGCCAAGGGGCGGTGAAGAGCAGCAAGAGCTTTCAGGGCTGGGCCCTTCCTCGTGGGAGAAGGATCCGACCGTTCGCCTTTTCAGAAAGAGGCTTGCCGAGACTGAGCCCCGTGAGATGTTCCGTCTCTGGGAAAGCACAGATCCCCAGTGCTGTTGTGCCTGTAGGTAGGGTGCCAAGGGACAGTGAAGAGCAGCAAGAGCTTTCAGGGCTGGGCCCTTCCTCGTGGGAGAAGGATCCGACCGTTCGCCTTTTCCAAAAAAAAGAGGCTCTGCCGAGGCGTAGCGCCACGAGATGTTCCGTCTCTGGGAAAGCACAGATCCCCAGTGCTGTTGTGCCTGTAGGTAGGGCCACAAGGGACGGTGAAGAGCAGCAAGAGCTTTCAGGGCTGGGCCCTTCCTCGTGGGAGAAGGATCCGACCGTTCACCTTTTCAGAAAGAGGCTTGCCGAGACTGAGCCCCGTGAGATGTTCCGTCTCTGGGAAAGCACAGATCCCCAGTGCTGTTGTGCCTGTAGGTAGGGTGCCAAGGGGCGGTGAAGAGCAGCAAGAGCTTTCAGGGCTGGGCCCTTCCTCGTGGGAGAAGGATCCGACCGTTCGCCTTTTCGAAAAAAAAGAGGCTCTGCCGAGACTGTGCGCCGTGAGATGTTCAGTCTCTGGGAAAGCACAGATCCCCAGTGCTGTTGTGCCTGTAGGTAGGGTGCCAAGGGGCGGTGAAGAGCAGCAAGAGCTTTCAGGGCTGGGCCCTTCGTCGTGGGAGAAGGATCCGACCGTTCACCTTTTCAGAAAGAGGCTTGCCGAGACTGAGCCCCGTGAGATGTTCCGTCTCTGGGAAAGCACAGATCCCCAGTGCTGTTGTGCCTGTAGGTAGGGTGCCAAGGGACAGTGAAGAGCAGCAAGAGCTTTCAGGGCTGGGCCCTTCCTCGTGGGAGAAGGATCCGACCGTTCGCCTTTTCCAAAAAAAAGAGGCTCTGCCGAGGCGTAGCGCCACGAGATGTTCCGTCTCTGGGAAAGCACAGATCCCCAGTGCTGTTGTGCCTGTAGGTAGGGCCACAAGGGACGGTGAAGAGCAGCAAGAGCTTTCAGGGCTGGGCCCTTCCTCGTGGGAGAAGGATCCGACCGTTCGCCTTTTCAGAAAGAGGCTTGCCGAGACTGAGCCCCGTGAGATGTTCCGTCTCTGGGAAAGCACAGATCCCCAGTGCTGTTGTGCCTGTAGGTAGGGTGCCAAGGGGCGGTGAAGAGCAGCAAGAGCTTTCAGGGCTGGGCCCTTCCTCGTGGGAGAAGGATCCGACCGTTCGCCTTTTCAGAAAGAGGCTTGCCGAGACTGAGCCCCGTGAGATATTCCGTCTCTGGGAAAGCACAGATCCCCAGTGCTGTTGTGCCTGTAGGTAGGGTGCCAAGGGACGGTGAAGAGCAGCAAGAGCTTTCAGGGCTGGGCCCTTCCTCGTGGGAGAAGGATCCGACCGTTCGCCTTTTCAGAAAGAGGCTTGCCGAGACTGAGCCCCGTGAGATATTCCGTCTCTGGGAAAGCACAGATCCCCAGTGCTGTTGTGCCTGTAGGTAGGGTGCCAAGGGACGGTGAAGAGCAGCAAGAGCTTTCAGGGCTGGGCCCTTCCTCGTGGGAGAAGGATCCGACCGTTCGCCTTTTCAGAAAGAGGCTTGCCGAGACTGAGCCCCGTGAGATGTTCCGTCTCTGGGAAAGCACAGATCCCCAGTGCTGTTGTGCCTGTAGGTAGGGTGCCAAGGGGCGGTGAAGAGCAGCAAGAGCTTTCAGGGCTGGGCCCTTCCTCGTGGGAGAAGGATCCGACCGTTCGCCTTTTCCAAAAAAAAGAGGCTCTGCCGAGGCGTAGCGCCACGAGATGTTCCGTCTCTGGGAAAGCACAGATCCCCAGTGCTGTTGTGCCTGTAGGTAGGGCCACAAGGGACGGTGAAGAGCAGCAAGAGCTTTCAGGGCTGGGCCCTTCCTCGTGGGAGAAGGATCCGACCGTTCGCCTTTTCAGAAAGAGGCTTGCCGAGACTGAGCCCCGTGAGATGTTCCGTCTCTGGGAAAGCACAGATCCCCAGTGCTGTTGTGCCTGTAGGTAGGGTGCCAAGGGGCAGTGAAGAGCAGCAAGAGCTTTCAGGGCTGGGCCCTTCCTCGTGGGAGAAGGATCCGACCGTTCGCCTTTTCCAAAAAAAAGAGGCTCTGCCGAGACTGTGCGCCGTGAGATGTTCAGTCTCTGGGAAAGCACAGATCCCCAGTGCTGTTGTGCCTGTAGGTAGGGTGCCAAGGGGCGGTGAAGAGCAGCAAGAGCTTTCAGGGCTGGGCCCTTCGTCGTGGGAGAAGGATCCGACCGTTCACCTTTTCAGAAAGAGGCTTGCCGAGACTGAGCCCCGTGAGATGTTCCGTCTCTGGGAAAGCACAGATCCCCAGTGCTGTTGTGCCTGTAGGTAGGGTGCCAAGGGACGGTGAAGAGCAGCAAGAGCTTTCAGGGCTGGGCCCTTCGTCGTGGGAGAAGGATCCGACCGTTCGCCTTTTCCAAAAAAAAGAGGCTCTGCCGAGGCGTAGCGCCACGAGATGTTCCGTCTCTGGGAAAGCACAGATCCCCAGTGCTGTTGTGCCTGTAGGTAGGGCCACAAGGGACGGTGAAGAGCAGCAAGAGCTTTCAGGGCTGGGCCCTTCCTCGTGGGAGAAGGATCCGACCGTTCGCCTTTTCAGAAAGAGGCTTGCCGAGACTGAGCCCCGTGAGATGTTCCGTCTCTGGGAAAGCACAGATCCCCAGTGCTGTTGTGCCTGTAGGTAGGGTGCCAAGGGACGGTGAAGAGCAGCAAGAGCTTTCAGGGCTGGGCCCTTCCTCGTGGGAGAAGGATCCGACCGTTCGCCTTTTCAGAAAGAGGCTTGCCGAGACTGAGCCCCGTGAGATATTCCGTCTCTGGGAAAGCACAGATCCCCAGTGCTGTTGTGCCTGTAGGTAGGGTGCCAAGGGACGGTGAAGAGCAGCAAGAGCTTTCAGGGCTGGGCCCTTCCTCGTGGGAGAAGGATCCGACCGTTCGCCTTTTCAGAAAGAGGCTTGCCGAGACTGAGCCCCGTGAGATATTCCGTCTCTGGGAAAGCACAGATCCCCAGTGCTGTTGTGCCTGTAGGTAGGGTGCCAAGGGACGGTGAAGAGCAGCAAGAGCTTTCAGGGCTGGGCCCTTCCTCGTGGGAGAAGGATCCGACCGTTCGCCTTTTCAGAAAGAGGCTTGCCGAGACTGAGCCCCGTGAGATGTTCCGTCTCTGGGAAAGCACAGATCCCCAGTGCTGTTGTGCCTGTAGGTAGGGTGCCAAGGGGCGGTGAAGAGCAGCAAGAGCTTTCAGGGCTGGGCCCTTCCTCGTGGGAGAAGGATCCGACCGTTCGCCTTTTCCAAAAAAAAGAGGCTCTGCCGAGGCGTAGCGCCACGAGATGTTCCGTCTCTGGGAAAGCACAGATCCCCAGTGCTGTTGTGCCTGTAGGTAGGGCCACAAGGGACGGTGAAGAGCAGCAAGAGCTTTCAGGGCTGGGCCCTTCCTCGTGGGAGAAGGATCCGACCGTTCGCCTTTTCAGAAAGAGGCTTGCCGAGACTGAGCCCCGTGAGATGTTCCGTCTCTGGGAAAGCACAGATCCCCAGTGCTGTTGTGCCTGTAGGTAGGGTGCCAAGGGGCGGTGAAGAGCAGCAAGAGCTTTCAGGGCTGGGCCCTTCCTCGTGGGAGAAGGATCCGACCGTTCGCCTTTTCCAAAAAAAAGAGGCTCTGCCGAGACTGTGCGCCGTGAGATGTTCAGTCTCTGGGAAAGCACAGATCCCCAGTGCTGTTGTGCCTGTAGGTAGGGTGCCAAGGGGCGGTGAAGAGCAGCAAGAGCTTTCAGGGCTGGGCCCTTCGTCGTGGGAGAAGGATCCGACCGTTCACCTTTTCAGAAAGAGGCTTGCCGAGACTGAGCCCCGTGAGATGTTCCGTCTCTGGGAAAGCACAGATCCCCACTGCTGTTGTGCCTGTAGGTAGGGTGCCAAGGGACAGTGAAGAGCAGCAAGAGCTTTCAGGGCTGGGCCCTTCCTCGTGGGAGAAGGATCCGACCGTTCGCCTTTTCCAAAAAAAAGAGGCTCTGCCGAGGCGTAGCGCCACGAGATGTTCCGTCTCTGGGAAAGCACAGATCCCCAGTGCTGTTGTGCCTGTAGGTAGGGCCACAAGGGACGGTGAAGAGCAGCAAGAGCTTTCAGGGCTGGGCCCTTCCTCGTGGGAGAAGGATCCGACCGTTCGCCTTTTCAGAAAGAGGCTTGCCGAGACTGAGCCCCGTGAGATGTTCCGTCTCTGGGAAAGCACAGATCCCCAGTGCTGTTGTGCCTGTAGGTAGGGTGCCAAGGGGCGGTGAAGAGCAGCAAGAGCTTTCAGGGCTGGGCCCTTCCTCGTGGGAGAAGGATCCGACCGTTCGCCTTTTCAGAAAGAGGCTTGCCGAGACTGAGCCCCGTGAGATATTCCGTCTCTGGGAAAGCACAGATCCCCAGTGCTGTTGTGCCTGTAGGTAGGGTGCCAAGGGACGGTGAAGAGCAGCAAGAGCTTTCAGGGCTGGGCCCTTCCTCGTGGGAGAAGGATCCGACCGTTCGCCTTTTCAGAAAGAGGCTTGCCGAGACTGAGCCCCGTGAGATATTCCGTCTCTGGGAAAGCACAGATCCCCAGTGCTGTTGTGCCTGTAGGTAGGGTGCCAAGGGACGGTGAAGAGCAGCAAGAGCTTTCAGGGCTGGGCCCTTCCTCGTGGGAGAAGGATCCGACCGTTCGCCTTTTCAGAAAGAGGCTTGCCGAGACTGAGCCCCGTGAGATGTTCCGTCTCTGGGAAAGCACAGATCCCCAGTGCTGTTGTGCCTGTAGGTAGGGTGCCAAGGGGCGGTGAAGAGCAGCAAGAGCTTTCAGGGCTGGGCCCTTCCTCGTGGGAGAAGGATCCGACCGTTCACCTTTTCCAAAAAAAAGAGGCTCTGCCGAGGCGTAGCGCCACGAGATGTTCCGTCTCTGGGAAAGCACAGATCCCCAGTGCTGTTGTGCCTGTAGGTAGGGCCACAAGGGACGGTGAAGAGCAGCAAGAGCTTTCAGGGCTGGGCCCTTCCTCGTGGGAGAAGGATCCGACCGTTCGCCTTTTCAGAAAGAGGCTTGCCGAGACTGAGCCCCGTGAGATGTTCCGTCTCTGGGAAAGCACAGATCCCCAGTGCTGTTGTGCCTGTAGGTAGGGTGCCAAGGGGCAGTGAAGAGCAGCAAGAGCTTTCAGGGCTGGGCCCTTCCTCGTGGGAGAAGGATCCGACCGTTCGCCTTTTCCAAAAAAAAGAGGCTCTGCCGAGACTGTGCGCCGTGAGATGTTCAGTCTCTGGGAAAGCACAGATCCCCAGTGCTGTTGTGCCTGTAGGTAGGGTGCCAAGGGGCGGTGAAGAGCAGCAAGAGCTTTCAGGGCTGGGCCCTTCGTCGTGGGAGAAGGATCCGACCGTTCACCTTTTCAGAAAGAGGCTTGCCGAGACTGAGCCCCGTGAGATGTTCCGTCTCTGGGAAAGCACAGATCCCCAGTGCTGTTGTGCCTGTAGGTAGGGTGCCAAGGGACAGTGAAGAGCAGCAAGAGCTTTCAGGGCTGGGCCCTTCCTCGTGGGAGAAGGATCCGACCGTTCGCCTTTTCCAAAAAAAAGAGGCTCTGCCGAGGCGTAGCGCCACGAGATGTTCCGTCTCTGGGAAAGCACAGATCCCCAGTGCTGTTGTGCCTGTAGGTAGGGCCACAAGGGACGGTGAAGAGCAGCAAGAGCTTTCAGGGCTGGGCCCTTCCTCGTGGGAGAAGGATCCGACCGTTCGCCTTTTCAGAAAGAGGCTTGCCGAGACTGAGCCCCGTGAGATGTTCCGTCTCTGGGAAAGCACAGATCCCCAGTGCTGTTGTGCCTGTAGGTAGGGTGCCAAGGGGCGGTGAAGAGCAGCAAGAGCTTTCAGGGCTGGGCCCTTCCTCGTGGGAGAAGGATCCGACCGTTCGCCTTTTCAGAAAGAGGCTTGCCGAGACTGAGCCCCGTGAGATATTCCGTCTCTGGGAAAGCACAGATCCCCAGTGCTGTTGTGCCTGTAGGTAGGGTGCCAAGGGACGGTGAAGAGCAGCAAGAGCTTTCAGGGCTGGGCCCTTCCTCGTGGGAGAAGGATCCGACCGTTCGCCTTTTCAGAAAGAGGCTTGCCGAGACTGAGCCCCGTGAGATATTCCGTCTCTGGGAAAGCACAGATCCCCAGTGCTGTTGTGCCTGTAGGTAGGGTGCCAAGGGACGGTGAAGAGCAGCAAGAGCTTTCAGGGCTGGGCCCTTCCTCGTGGGAGAAGGATCCGACCGTTCGCCTTTTCAGAAAGAGGCTTGCCGAGACTGAGCCCCGTGAGATGTTCCGTCTCTGGGAAAGCACAGATCCCCAGTGCTGTTGTGCCTGTAGGTAGGGTGCCAAGGGGCGGTGAAGAGCAGCAAGAGCTTTCAGGGCTGGGCCCTTCCTCGTGGGAGAAGGATCCGACCGTTCGCCTTTTCCAAAAAAAAGAGGCTCTGCCGAGGCGTAGCGCCACGAGATGTTCCGTCTCTGGGAAAGCACAGATCCCCAGTGCTGTTGTGCCTGTAGGTAGGGCCACAAGGGACGGTGAAGAGCAGCAAGAGCTTTCAGGGCTGGGCCCTTCCTCGTGGGAGAAGGATCCGACCGTTCGCCTTTTCAGAAAGAGGCTTGCCGAGACTGAGCCCCGTGAGATGTTCCGTCTCTGGGAAAGCACAGATCCCCAGTGCTGTTGTGCCTGTAGGTAGGGTGCCAAGGGGCGGTGAAGAGCAGCAAGAGCTTTCAGGGCTGGGCCCTTCCTCGTGGGAGAAGGATCCGACCGTTCGCCTTTTCCAAAAAAAAGAGGCTCTGCCGAGACTGTGCGCCGTGAGATGTTCAGTCTCTGGGAAAGCACAGATCCCCAGTGCTGTTGTGCCTGTAGGTAGGGTGCCAAGGGGCGGTGAAGAGCAGCAAGAGCTTTCAGGGCTGGGCCCTTCGTCGTGGGAGAAGGATCCGACCGTTCACCTTTTCAGAAAGAGGCTTGCCGAGACTGAGCCCCGTGAGATGTTCCGTCTCTGGGAAAGCACAGATCCCCAGTGCTGTTGTGCCTGTAGGTAGGGTGCCAAGGGACAGTGAAGAGCAGCAAGAGCTTTCAGGGCTGGGCCCTTCCTCGTGGGAGAAGGATCCGACCGTTCGCCTTTTCCAAAAAAAAGAGGCTCTGCCGAGGCGTAGCGCCACGAGATGTTCCGTCTCTGGGAAAGCACAGATCCCCAGTGCTGTTGTGCCTGTAGGTAGGGTGCCAAGGGGCGGTGAAGAGCAGCAAGAGCTTTCAGGGCTGGGCCCTTCCTCGTGGGACAAGTATCCGACCGTTCGCCTTTTCAGAAAGAGGCTTGCCGAGACTGAGCCCCGTGAGATGTTCCGTCTCTGGGAAAGCACAGATCCCCAGTGCTGTTGTGCCTGTAGGTAGGGTGCCAAGGGACGGTGAAGAGCAGCAAGAGCTTTCAGGGCTGGGCCCTTCCTCGTGGGAGAAGGATCCGACCGTTCGCCTTTTCAGAAAGAGGCTTGCCGAGACTGAGCCCCGTGAGATGTTCCGTCTCTGGGAAAGCACAGATCCCCAGTGCTGTTGTGCCTGTAGGTAGGGTGCCAAGGGACGGTGAAGAGCAGCAAGAGCTTTCAGGGCTGGGCCCTTCCTCGTGGGAGAAGGATCCGACCGTTCGCCTTTTCCAAAAAAAAGAGGCTCTGCCGAGACTGAGCCCCGTGAGATGTTCAGTCTCTGGGAAAGCACAGATCCCCAGTGCTGTTGTGCCTGTAGGTAGGGTGCCAAGGGGCGGTGAAGAGCAGCAAGAGCTTTCAGGGCTGGGCCCTTCGTCGTGGGAGAAGGATCCGACCGTTCACCTTTTCAGAAAGAGGCTTGCCGAGACTGAGCCCCGTGAGATGTTCCGTCTCTGGGAAAGCACAGATCCCCAGTGCTGTTGTGCCTGTAGGTAGGGTGCCAAGGGACAGTGAAGAGCAGCAAGAGCTTTCAGGGCTGGGCCCTTCCTCGTGGGAGAAGGATCCGACCGTTCGCCTTTTCCAAAAAAAAGAGGCTCTGCCGAGGCGTAGCGCCACGAGATGTTCCGTCTCTGGGAAAGCACAGATCCCCAGTGCTGTTGTGCCTGTAGGTAGGGTGCCAAGGGGCGGTGAAGAGCAGCAAGAGCTTTCAGGGCTGGGCCCTTCCTCGTGGGAGAAGGATCCGACCGTTCGCCTTTTCAGAAAGAGGCTTGCCGAGACTGAGCCCCGTGAGATGTTCCGTCTCTGGGAAAGCACAGATCCCCAGTGCTGTTGTGCCTGTAGGTAGGGTGCCAAGGGACGGTGAAGAGCAGCAAGAGCTTTCAGGGCTGGGCCCTTCCTCGTGGGAGAAGGATACGACCGTTCGCCTTTTCAGAAAGAGGCTTGCCGAGACTGTGCGCCGTGAGATATTCCGTCTCTGGGAAAGCACAGATCCCCAGTGCTGTTGTGCCTGTAGGTAGGGTGCCAAGGGACGGTGAAGAGCAGCAAGAGCTTTCAGGGCTGGGCCCTTCCTCGTGGGAGAAGGATCCGACCGTTCGCCTTTTCAGAAAGAGGCTTGCCGAGACTGAGCCCCGTGAGATATTCCGTCTCTGGGAAAGCACAGATCCCCAGTGCTGTTGTGCCTGTAGGTAGGGTGCCAAGGGACGGTGAAGAGCAGCAAGAGCTTTCAGGGCTGGGCCCTTCCTCGTGGGAGAAGGATCCGACCGTTCGCCTTTTCAGAAAGAGGCTTGCCGAGACTGAGCCCCGTGAGATGTTCCGTCTCTGGGAAAGCACAGATCCCCAGTGCTGTTGTGCCTGTAGGTAGGGTGCCAAGGGGCGGTGAAGAGCAGCAAGAGCTTTCAGGGCTGGGCCCTTCGTCGTGGGAGATGGATCGCACCGTTCGTCTTTTCAGAAAGAGGCTTGCCAAGACTGAGCGCCGTGAGATGTTCCGTCTCTGGGAAAGCACAGATCCCCAGTGCTGTTGTGCCTGTAGGTAGGGCCACAAGGGACGGTGAAGAGCAGCAAGAGCTTTCAGGGCTGGGCCCTTCCTCGTGGGAGAAGGATCCGACCGTTCGCCTTTTCCGAAAGAGGCTTGCCGAGACTGAGCCCCGTGAGATGTTCCGTCTCTGGGAAAGCACAGATCCCCAGTGCTGTTGTGCCTGTAGGTAGGGTGCCAAGGGGCGGTGAAGAGCAGCAAGAGCTTTCAGGGCTGGGCCCTTCCTCGTGGGAGAAGGATCCGACCGTTCGCCTTTTCCAAAAAAAAGAGGCTCTGCCGAGACGTAGCACTACGAGATATTCCGTCTCTGGGAAAGCACAGATCCCCAGTGCTGTTGTGCCTGTAGGTAGGGTGCCAAGGGGCGGTGAAGAGCAGCAAGAGCTTTCAGGGCTGGGCCCTTCCTCGGGGGAGATGGATCGCACCGTTCGTCTTTTCAGAAAGAGGCTTGCCGAGACTGAGCCCCGTGAGATGTTCCGTCTCTGGGAAAGCACAGATCCCCAGTGCTGTTGTGCCTGTAGGTAGGGTGCCAAGGGGCGGTGAAGAGCAGCAAGAGCTTTCAGGGCTGGGCCCTTCCTCGTGGGACAAGTATCCGACCGTTCGCCTTTTCAGAAAGAGGCTTGCCGAGACTGAGCCCCGTGAGATGTTCCGTCTCTGGGAAAGCACAGATCCCCAGTGCTGTTGTGCCTGTAGGTAGGGCCACAAGGGACGGTGAAGAGCAGCAAGAGCTTTCAGGGCTGGGCCCTTCCTCGTGGGAGAAGGATCCGACCGTTCGCCTTTTCAGAAAGAGGCTTGCCGAGACTGAGCCCCGTGAGATGTTCCGTCTCTGGGAAAGCACAGATCCCCAGTGCTGTTGTGCCTGTAGGTAGGGTGCCAAGGGGCGGTGAAGAGCAGCAAGAGCTTTCAGGGCTGGGCCCTTCCTCGTGGGAGAAGGATCCGACCGTTCGCCTTTTCCAAAAAAAAGAGGCTCTGCCGAGACTGTGCGCTGTGAGATGTTCAGTCTCTGGGAAAGCACAGATCCCCAGTGCTGTTGTGCCTGTAGGTAGGGTGCCAAGGGGCGGTGAAGAGCAGCAAGAGCTTTCAGGGCTGGGCCCTTCGTCGTGGGAGAAGGATCCGACCGTTCACCTTTTCAGAAAGAGGCTTGCCGAGACTGAGCCCCGTGAGATGTTCCGTCTCTGGGAAAGCACAGATCCCCAGTGCTGTTGTGCCTGTAGGTAGGGTGCCAAGGGACAGTGAAGGGCAGCAAGAGCTTTCAGGGCTGGGCCCTTCCTCGTGGGAGAAGGATCCGACCGTTCGCCTTTTCCAAAAAAAAGAGGCTCTGCCGAGGCGTAGCGCCACGAGATGTTCCGTCTCTGGGAAAGCACAGATCCCCAGTGCTGTTGTGCCTGTAGGTAGGGCCACAAGGGACGGTGAAGAGCAGCAAGAGCTTTCAGGGCTGGGCCCTTCCTCGTGGGAGAAGGATCCGACCGTTCGCCTTTTCAGAAAGAGGCTTGCCGAGACTGAGCCCCGTGAGATGTTCCGTCTCTGGGAAAGCACAGATCCCCAGTGCTGTTGTGCCTGTAGGTAGGGTGCCAAGGGACGGTGAAGAGCAGCAAGAGCTTTCAGGGCTGGGCCCTTCCTCGTGGGAGAAGGATCTGACCGTTCGCCTTTTCCAAAAAAAAGAGGCTCTGCCGAGACTGTGCGCCGTGAGATGTTCAGTCTCTGGGAAAGCACAGATCCCCAGTGCTGTTGTGCCTGTAGGTAGGGTGCCAAGGGGCGGTGAAGAGCAGCAAGAGCTTTCAGGGCTGGGCCCTTCCTCGTGGGAGATGGATCGCACCGTTCGCCTTTTCAGAAAGAGGCTTGCCAAGACTGAGCGCCGTGAGATGTTCCGTCTCTGGGAAAGCACAGATCCCCAGTGCTGTTGTGCCTGTAGGTAGGGCCACAAGGGACGGTGAAGAGCAGCAAGAGCTTTCAGGGCTGGGCCCTTCCTCGTGGGAGAAGGATCCGACCGTTCGCCTTTTCCGAAAGAGGCTTGCCGAGACTGAGCCCCGTGAGATGTTCCGTCTCTGGGAAAGCACAGATCCCCAGTGCTGTTGTGCCTGTAGGTAGGGTGCCAAGGGGCGGTGAAGAGCAGCAAGAGCTTTCAGGGCTGGGCCCTTCCTCGTGGGAGAAGGATCCGACCGTTCGCCTTTTCCAAAAAAAAGAGGCTCTGCCGAGACGTAGCACTACGAGATATTCCGTCTCTGGGAAAGCACAGATCCCCAGTGCTGTTGTGCCTGTAGGTAGGGTGCCAAGGGGCGGTGAAGAGCAGCAAGAGCTTTCAGGGCTGGGCCCTTCCTCGGGGGAGATGGATCGCACCGTTCGTCTTTTCAGAAAGAGGCTTGCCGAGACTGAGCCCCGTGAGATGTTCCGTCTCTGGGAAAGCACAGATCCCCAGTGCTGTTGTGCCTGTAGGTAGGGTGCCAAGGGGCGGTGAAGAGCAGCAAGAGCTTTCAGGGCTGGGCCCTTCCTCGTGGGACAAGTATCCGACCGTTCGCCTTTTCAGAAAGAGGCTTGCCGAGACTGAGCCCCGTGAGATGTTCCGTCTCTGGGAAAGCACAGATCCCCAGTGCTGTTGTGCCTGTAGGTAGGGTGCCAAGGGACGGTGAAGAGCAGCAAGAGCTTTCAGGGCTGGGCCCTTCCTCGTGGGAGAAGGATCCGACCGTTCGCCTTTTCAGAAAGAGGCTTGCCGAGACTGAGCGCCGTGAGATGTTCCGTCTCTGGGAAAGCACAGATCCCCAGTGCTGTTGTGCCTGTAGGTAGGGTGCCAAGGGGCGGTGAAGAGCAGCAAGAGCTTTCAGGGCTGGGCCCTTCCTCGTGGGAGAAGGATCCGACCGTTCGCCTTTTCCAAAAAAAAGAGGCTCTGCCAAGACTGTGCGCTGTGAGATGTTCAGTCTCTGGGAAAGCACAGATCCCCAGTGCTGTTGTGCCTGTAGGTAGGGTGCCAAGGGGCGGTGAAGAGCAGCAAGAGCTTTCAGGGCTGGGCCCTTCGTCGTGGGAGAAGGATCCGACCGTTCACCTTTTCAGAAAGAGGCTTGCCGAGACTGAGCCCCGTGAGATGTTCCGTCTCTGGGAAAGCACAGATCCCCAGTGCTGTTGTGCCTGTAGGTAGGGTGCCAAGGGACAGTGAAGGGCAGCAAGAGCTTTCAGGGCTGGGCCCTTCCTCGTGGGAGAAGGATCCGACCGTTCGCCTTTTCCAAAAAAAAGAGGCTCTGCCGAGGCGTAGCGCCACGAGATGTTCCGTCTCTGGGAAAGCACAGATCCCCAGTGCTGTTGTGCCTGTAGGTAGGGCCACAAGGGACGGTGAAGAGCAGCAAGAGCTTTCAGGGCTGGGCCCTTCCTCGTGGGAGAAGGATCCGACCGTTCGCCTTTTCAGAAAGAGGCTTGCCGAGACTGAGCCCCGTGAGATGTTCCGTCTCTGGGAAAGCACAGATCCCCAGTGCTGTTGTGCCTGTAGGTAGGGTGCCAAGGGACGGTGAAGAGCAGCAAGAGCTTTCAGGGCTGGGCCCTTCCTCGTGGGAGAAGGATCTGACCGTTCGCCTTTTCCAAAAAAAAGAGGCTCTGCCGAGACTGTGCGCCGTGAGATGTTCAGTCTCTGGGAAAGCACAGATCCCCAGTGCTGTTGTGCCTGTAGGTAGGGTGCCAAGGGGCGGTGAAGAGCAGCAAGAGCTTTCAGGGCTGGGCCCTTCGTCGTGGGAGAAGGATCCGACCGTTCACCTTTTCAGAAAGAGGCTTGCCGAGACTGAGCCCCGTGAGATGTTCCGTCTCTGGGAAAGCACAGATCCCCAGTGCTGTTGTGCCTGTAGGTAGGGTGCCAAGGGACAGTGAAGAGCAGCAAGAGCTTTCAGGGCTGGGCCCTTCCTCGTGGGAGAAGGATCCGACCGTTCGCCTTTTCCAAAAAAAAGAGGCTCTGCCGAGGCGTAGCGCCACGAGATGTTCCGTCTCTGGGAAAGCACAGATCCCCAGTGCTGTTGTGCCTGTAGGTAGGGTGCCAAGGTGCGGTGAAGAGCAGCAAGAGCTTTCAGGGCTGGGCCCTTCCTCGTGGGAGAAGGATCCGACCGTTCGCCTTTTCAGAAAGAGGCTTGCCGAGACTGAGCCCCGTGAGATGTTCCGTCTCTGGGAAAGCACAGATCCCCAGTGCTGTTGTGCCTGTAGGTAGGGTGCCAAGGGGCGGTGAAGAGCAGCAAGAGCTTTCAGGGCTGGGCCCTTCCTCGTGGGAGAAGGATCCGACCGTTCGCCTTTTCAGAAAGAGGCTTGCCGAGACTGAGCCCCGTGAGATGTTCCGTCTCTGGGAAAGCACAGATCCCCAGTGCTGTTGTGCCTGTAGGTAGGGTGCCAAGGGACGGTGAAGAGCAGCAAGAGCTTTCAGGGCTGGGCCCTTCCTCGTGGGAGAAGGATCCGACCGTTCGCCTTTTCAGAAAGAGGCTTGCCGAGACTGAGCCCCGTGAGATATTCCGTCTCTGGGAAAGCACAGATCCCCAGTGCTGTTGTGCCTGTAGGTAGGGTGCCAAGGGACGGTGAAGAGCAGCAAGAGCTTTCAGGGCTGGGCCCTTCCTCGTGGGAGAAGGATCCGACCGTTCGCCTTTTCAGAAAGAGGCTTGCCGAGACTGAGCCCCGTGAGATGTTCCGTCTCTGGGAAAGCACAGATCCCCAGTGCTGTTGTGCCTGTAGGTAGGGTGCCAAGGGGCGGTGAAGAGCAGCAAGAGCTTTCAGGGCTGGGCCCTTCGTCGTGGGAGAAGGATCCGACCGTTCACCTTTTCAGAAAGAGGCTTGCCGAGACTGAGCCCCGTGAGATGTTCCGTCTCTGGGAAAGCACAGATCCCCACTGCTGTTGTGCCTGTAGGTAGGGTGCCAAGGGACAGTGAAGAGCAGCAAGAGCTTTCAGGGCTGGGCCCTTCCTCGTGGGAGAAGGATCCGACCGTTCGCCTTTTCCAAAAAAAAGAGGCTCTGCCGAGGCGTAGCGCCACGAGATGTTCCGTCTCTGGGAAAGCACAGATCCCCAGTGCTGTTGTGCCTGTAGGTAGGGCCACAAGGGACGGTGAAGAGCAGCAAGAGCTTTCAGGGCTGGGCCCTTCCTCGTGGGAGAAGGATCCGACCGTTCGCCTTTTCAGAAAGAGGCTTGCCGAGACTGAGCCCCGTGAGATGTTCCGTCTCTGGGAAAGCACAGATCCCCAGTGCTGTTGTGCCTGTAGGTAGGGTGCCAAGGGGCGGTGAAGAGCAGCAAGAGCTTTCAGGGCTGGGCCCTTCCTCGGGGGAGATGGATCGCACCGTTCGTCTTTTCCAAAAAAAAGAGGCTCTGCCGAGACTGTGCGCCGTGAGATGTTCAGTCTCTGGGAAAGCACAGATCCCCAGTGCTGTTGTGCCTGTAGGTAGGGTGCCAAGGGGCGGTGAAGAGCAGCAAGAGCTTTCAGGGCTGGGCCCTTCCTCGTGGGAGAAGGATCCGACCGTTCGCCTTTTCAGAAAGAGGCTTGCCGAGACTGAGCCCCGTGAGATGTTCCGTCTCTGGGAAAGCACAGATCCCCAGTGCTGTTGTGCCTGTAGGTAGGGTGCCAAGGGACGGTGAAGAGCAGCAAGAGCTTTCAGGGCTGGGCCCTTCCTCGTGGGAGAAGGATCCGACCGTTCGCCTTTTCCAAAAAAAAGAGGCTCTGCCGAGGCGTAGCGCCACGAGATGTTCCGTCTCTGGGAAAGCACAGATCCCCAGTGCTGTTGTGCCTGTAGGTAGGGCCACAAGGGACGGTGAAGAGCAGCAAGAGCTTTCAGGGCTGGGCCCTTCCTCGTGGGAGAAGGATCCGACCGTTCGCCTTTTCAGAAAGAGGCTTGCCGAGACTGAGCCCCGTGAGATGTTCCGTCTCTGGGAAAGCACAGATCCACAGTGCTGTTGTGCCTGTAGGTAGGGTGCCAAGGGGCGGTGAAGAGCAGCAAGAGCTTTCAGGGCTGGGCCCTTCCTCGTGGGAGAAGGATCCGACCGTTCGCCTTTTCAGAAAGAGGCTTGCCGAGACTGAGCCCCGTGAGATATTCCGTCTCTGGGAAAGCACAGATCCCCAGTGCTGTTGTGCCTGTAGGTAGGGTGCCAAGGGACGGTGAAGAGCAGCAAGAGCTTTCAGGGCTGGGCCCTTCCTCGTGGGAGAAGGATCCGACCGTTCGCCTTTTCAGAAAGAGGCTTGCCGAGACTGAGCCCCGTGAGATATTCCGTCTCTGGGAAAGCACAGATCCCCAGTGCTGTTGTGCCTGTAGGTAGGGTGCCAAGGGACGGTGAAGAGCAGCAAGAGCTTTCAGGGCTGGGCCCTTCCTCGTGGGAGAAGGATCCGACCGTTCGCCTTTTCAGAAAGAGGCTTGCCGAGACTGAGCCCCGTGAGATGTTCCGTCTCTGGGAAAGCACAGATCCCCAGTGCTGTTGTGCCTGTAGGTAGGGTGCCAAGGGGCGGTGAAGAGCAGCAAGAGCTTTCAGGGCTGGGCCCTTCCTCGTGGGAGAAGGATCCGACCGTTCGCCTTTTCCAAAAAAAAGAGGCTCTGCCGAGGCGTAGCGCCACGAGATGTTCCGTCTCTGGGAAAGCACAGATCCCCAGTGCTGTTGTGCCTGTAGGTAGGGCCACAAGGGACGGTGAAGAGCAGCAAGAGCTTTCAGGGCTGGGCCCTTCCTCGTGGGAGAAGGATCCGACCGTTCGCCTTTTCAGAAAGAGGCTTGCCGAGACTGAGCCCCGTGAGATGTTCCGTCTCTGGGAAAGCACAGATCCCCAGTGCTGTTGTGCCTGTAGGTAGGGTGCCAAGGGGCGGTGAAGAGCAGCAAGAGCTTTCAGGGCTGGGCCCTTCCTCGTGGGAGAAGGATCCGACCGTTCGCCTTTTCCAAAAACAAGAGGCTCTGCCGAGACTGTGCGCCGTGAGATGTTCAGTCTCTGGGAAAGCACAGATCCCCAGTGCTGTTGTGCCTGTAGGTAGGGTGCCAAGGGGCGGTGAAGAGCAGCAAGAGCTTTCAGGGCTGGGCCCTTCGTCGTGGGAGAAGGATCCGACCGTTCACCTTTTCAGAAAGAGGCTTGCCGAGACTGAGCCCCGTGAGATGTTCCGTCTCTGGGAAAGCACAGATCCCCAGTGCTGTTGTGCCTGTAGGTAGGGTGCCAAGGGACGGTGAAGAGCAGCAAGAGCTTTCAGGGCTGGGCCCTTCCTCGTGGGAGAAGGATCCGACCGTTCGCCTTTTCAGAAAGAGGCTTGCCGAGACTGAGCCCCGTGAGATGTTCCGTCTCTGGGAAAGCACAGATCCCCAGTGCTGTTGTGCCTGTAGGTAGGGTGCCAAGGGGCGGTGAAGAGCAGCAAGAGCTTTCAGGGCTGGGCCCTTCCTCGTGGGAGAAGGATCCGACCGTTCGCCTTTTCCAAAAAAAAGAGGCTCTGCCGAGGCGTAGCGCCACGAGATGTTCCGTCTCTGGGAAAGCACAGATCCCCAGTGCTGTTGTGCCTGTAGGTAGGGCCACAAGGGACGGTGAAGAGCAGCAAGAGCTTTCAGGGCTGGGCCCTTCCTCGTGGGAGAAGGATCCGACCGTTCGCCTTTTCAGAAAGAGGCTTGCCGAGACTGAGCCCCGTGAGATGTTCCGTCTCTGGGAAAGCACAGATCCCCAGTGCTGTTGTGCCTGTAGGTAGGGTGCCAAGGGGCGGTGAAGAGCAGCAAGAGCTTTCAGGGCTGGGCCCTTCCTCGTGGGAGAAGGATCCGACCGTTCGCCTTTTCCAAAAAAAAGAGGCTCTGCCGAGACTGAGCCCCGTGAGATGTTCCGTCTCTGGGAAAGCACAGATCCCCAGTGCTGTTGTGCCTGTAGGTAGGGTGCCAAGGGACAGTGAAGAGCAGCAAGAGCTTTCAGGGCTGGGCCCTTCCTCGTGGGAGAAGGATCCGACCGTTCGCCTTTTCCAAAAAAAAGAGGCTCTGCCGAGGCGTAGCGCCACGAGATGTTCCGTCTCTGGGAAAGCACAGATCCCCAGTGCTGTTGTGCCTGTAGGTAGGGCCACAAGGGACGGTGAAGAGCAGCAAGAGCTTTCAGGGCTGGGCCCTTCCTCGTGGGAGAAGGATCCGACCGTTCGCCTTTTCAGAAAGAGGCTTGCCGAGACTGAGCCCCGTGAGATGTTCCGTCTCTGGGAAAGCACAGATCCCCAGTGCTGTTGTGCCTGTAGGTAGGGCCACAAGGGACGGTGAAGAGCAGCAAGAGCTTTCAGGGCTGGGCCCTTCCTCGTGGGAGAAGGATCCGACCGTTCGCCTTTTCAGAAAGAGGCTTGCCGAGACTGAGCCCCGTGAGATGTTCCGTCTCTGGGAAAGCACAGATCCCCAGTGCTGTTGTGCCTGTAGGTAGGGTGCCAAGGGGCGGTGAAGAGCAGCAAGAGCTTTCAGGGCTGGGCCCTTCCTCGGGGGAGATGGATCGCACCGTTCGTCTTTTCAGAAAGAGGCTTGCCGAGACTGAGCGCCGTGAGATGTTCCGTCTCTGGGAAAGCACAGATCCCCAGTGCTGTTGTGCCTGTAGGTAGGGTGCCAAGGGACGGTGAAGAGCAGCAAGAGCTTTCAGGGCTGGGCCCTTCCTCGTGGGAGAAGGATCCGACCGTTCGCCTTTTCAGAAAGAGGCTTGCCGAGACTGAGCCCCGTGAGATGTTCCGTCTCTGGGAAAGCACAGATCCCCAGTGCTGTTGTGCCTGTAGGTAGGGTGCCAAGGGGCGGTGAAGAGCAGCAAGAGCTTTCAGGGCTGGGCCCTTCCTCGTGGGAGAAGGATCCGACCGTTCGCCTTTTCCAGAAAAAAGAGGCTCTGCCGAGGCGTAGCGCCACGAGATGTTCCGTCTCTGGGAAAGCACAGATCCCCAGTGCTGTTGTGCCTGTAGGTAGGGTGCCAAGGGACGGTGAAGAGCAGCAAGAGCTTTCAGGGCTGGGCCCTTCCTCGTGGGAGAAGGATCCGACCGTTCGCCTTTTCAGAAAGAGGCTTGCCGAGACTGAGCCCCGTGAGATATTCCGTCTCTGGGAAAGCACAGATCCCCAGTGCTGTTGTGCCTGTAGGTAGGGTGCCAAGGGACGGTGAAGAGCAGCAAGAGCTTTCAGGGCTGGGCCCTTCCTCGTGGGAGAAGGATCCGACCGTTCGCCTTTTCAGAAAGAGGCTTGCCGAGACTGAGCCCCGTGAGATGTTCCGTCTCTGGGAAAGCACAGATCCCCAGTGCTGTTGTGCCTGTAGGTAGGGTGCCAAGGGGCGGTGAAGAGCAGCAAGAGCTTTCAGGGCTGGGCCCTTCGTCGTGGGAGATGGATCGCACCGTTCGTCTTTTCAGAAAGAGGCTTGCCAAGACTGAGCGCCGTGAGATGTTCCGTCTCTGGGAAAGCACAGATCCCCAGTGCTGTTGTGCCTGTAGGTAGGGCCACAAGGGACGGTGAAGAGCAGCAAGAGCTTTCAGGGCTGGGCCCTTCCTCGTGGGAGAAGGATCCGACCGTTCGCCTTTTCCGAAAGAGGCTTGCCGAGACTGAGCCCCGTGAGATGTTCCGTCTCTGGGAAAGCACAGATCCCCAGTGCTGTTGTGCCTGTAGGTAGGGTGCCAAGGGGCGGTGAAGAGCAGCAAGAGCTTTCAGGGCTGGGCCCTTCCTCGTGGGAGAAGGATCCGACCGTTCGCCTTTTCCAAAAAAAAGAGGCTCTGCCGAGACGTAGCACTACGAGATATTCCGTCTCTGGGAAAGCACAGATCCCCAGTGCTGTTGTGCCTGTAGGTAGGGTGCCAAGGGGCGGTGAAGAGCAGCAAGAGCTTTCAGGGCTGGGCCCTTCCTCGGGGGAGATGGATCGCACCGTTCGTCTTTTCAGAAAGAGGCTTGCCGAGACTGAGCCCCGTGAGATGTTCCGTCTCTGGGAAAGCACAGATCCCCAGTGCTGTTGTGCCTGTAGGTAGGGTGCCAAGGGGCGGTGAAGAGCAGCAAGAGCTTTCAGGGCTGGGCCCTTCCTCGTGGGACAAGTATCCGACCGTTCGCCTTTTCAGAAAGAGGCTTGCCGAGACTGAGCCCCGTGAGATGTTCCGTCTCTGGGAAAGCACAGATCCCCAGTGCTGTTGTGCCTGTAGGTAGGGTGCCAAGGGACGGTGAAGAGCAGCAAGAGCTTTCAGGGCTGGGCCCTTCCTCGTGGGAGAAGGATCCGACCGTTCGCCTTTTCAGAAAGAGGCTTGCCGAGACTGAGCCCCGTGAGATGTTCCGTCTCTGGGAAAGCACAGATCCCCAGTGCTGTTGTGCCTGTAGGTAGGGTGCCAAGGGGCGGTGAAGAGCAGCAAGAGCTTTCAGGGCTGGGCCCTTCCTCGTGGGAGAAGGATCCGACCGTTCGCCTTTTCCAAAAAAAAGAGGCTCTGCCGAGACTGTGCGCTGTGAGATGTTCAGTCTCTGGGAAAGCACAGATCCCCAGTGCTGTTGTGCCTGTAGGTAGGGTGCCAAGGGGCGGTGAAGAGCAGCAAGAGCTTTCAGGGCTGGGCCCTTCGTCGTGGGAGAAGGATCCGACCGTTCACCTTTTCAGAAAGAGGCTTGCCGAGACTGAGCCCCGTGAGATGTTCCGTCTCTGGGAAAGCACAGATCCCCAGTGCTGTTGTGCCTGTAGGTAGGGTGCCAAGGGACAGTGAAGGGCAGCAAGAGCTTTCAGGGCTGGGCCCTTCCTCGTGGGAGAAGGATCCGACCGTTCGCCTTTTCCAAAAAAAAGAGGCTCTGCCGAGGCGTAGCGCCACGAGATGTTCCGTCTCTGGGAAAGCACAGATCCCCAGTGCTGTTGTGCCTGTAGGTAGGGCCACAAGGGACGGTGAAGAGCAGCAAGAGCTTTCAGGGCTGGGCCCTTCCTCGTGGGAGAAGGATCCGACCGTTCGCCTTTTCAGAAAGAGGCTTGCCGAGACTGAGCCCCGTGAGATGTTCCGTCTCTGGGAAAGCACAGATCCCCAGTGCTGTTGTGCCTGTAGGTAGGGTGCCAAGGGACGGTGAAGAGCAGCAAGAGCTTTCAGGGCTGGGCCCTTCCTCGTGGGAGAAGGATCTGACCGTTCGCCTTTTCCAAAAAAAAGAGGCTCTGCCGAGACTGTGCGCCGTGAGATGTTCAGTCTCTGGGAAAGCACAGATCCCCAGTGCTGTTGTGCCTGTAGGTAGGGTGCCAAGGGGCGGTGAAGAGCAGCAAGAGCTTTCAGGGCTGGGCCCTTCGTCGTGGGAGATGGATCGCACCGTTCGTCTTTTCAGAAAGAGGCTTGCCAAGACTGAGCGCCGTGAGATGTTCCGTCTCTGGGAAAGCACAGATCCCCAGTGCTGTTGTGCCTGTAGGTAGGGCCACAAGGGACGGTGAAGAGCAGCAAGAGCTTTCAGGGCTGGGCCCTTCCTCGTGGGAGAAGGATCCGACCGTTCGCCTTTTCCGAAAGAGGCTTGCCGAGACTGAGCCCCGTGAGATGTTCCGTCTCTGGGAAAGCACAGATCCCCAGTGCTGTTGTGCCTGTAGGTAGGGTGCCAAGGGGCGGTGAAGAGCAGCAAGAGCTTTCAGGGCTGGGCCCTTCCTCGTGGGAGAAGGATCCGACCGTTCGCCTTTTCCAAAAAAAAGAGGCTCTGCCGAGACGTAGCACTACGAGATATTCCGTCTCTGGGAAAGCACAGATCCCCAGTGCTGTTGTGCCTGTAGGTAGGGTGCCAAGGGGCGGTGAAGAGCAGCAAGAGCTTTCAGGGCTGGGCCCTTCCTCGGGGGAGATGGATCGCACCGTTCGTCTTTTCAGAAAGAGGCTTGCCGAGACTGAGCCCCGTGAGATGTTCCGTCTCTGGGAAAGCACAGATCCCCAGTGCTGTTGTGCCTGTAGGTAGGGTGCCAAGGGGCGGTGAAGAGCAGCAAGAGCTTTCAGGGCTGGGCCCTTCCTCGTGGGACAAGTATCCGACCGTTCGCCTTTTCAGAAAGAGGCTTGCCGAGACTGAGCCCCGTGAGATGTTCCGTCTCTGGGAAAGCACAGATCCCCAGTGCTGTTGTGCCTGTAGGTAGGGTGCCAAGGGACGGTGAAGAGCAGCAAGAGCTTTCAGGGCTGGGCCCTTCCTCGTGGGAGAAGGATCCGACCGTTCGCCTTTTCAGAAAGAGGCTTGCCGAGACTGAGCCCCGTGAGATGTTCCGTCTCTGGGAAAGCACAGATCCCCAGTGCTGTTGTGCCTGTAGGTAGGGTGCCAAGGGGCGGTGAAGAGCAGCAAGAGCTTTCAGGGCTGGGCCCTTCCTCGTGGGAGAAGGATCCGACCGTTCGCCTTTTCCAAAAAAAAGAGGCTCTGCCGAGACTGTGCGCTGTGAGATGTTCAGTCTCTGGGAAAGCACAGATCCCCAGTGCTGTTGTGCCTGTAGGTAGGGTGCCAAGGGGCGGTGAAGAGCAGCAAGAGCTTTCAGGGCTGGGCCCTTCGTCGTGGGAGAAGGATCCGACCGTTCACCTTTTCAGAAAGAGGCTTGCCGAGACTGAGCCCCGTGAGATGTTCCGTCTCTGGGAAAGCACAGATCCCCAGTGCTGTTGTGCCTGTAGGTAGGGTGCCAAGGGACAGTGAAGGGCAGCAAGAGCTTTCAGGGCTGGGCCCTTCCTCGTGGGAGAAGGATCCGTCCGTTCGCCTTTTCCAAAAAAACGAGGCTCTGCCGAGGCGTAGCGCCACGAGATGTTCCGTCTCTGGGAAAGCACAGATCCCCAGTGCTGTTGTGCCTGTAGGTAGGGCCACAAGGGACGGTGAAGAGCAGCAAGAGCTTTCAGGGCTGGGCCCTTCCTCGTGGGAGAAGGATCCGACCGTTCGCCTTTTCAGAAAGAGGCTTGCCGAGACTGAGCCCCGTGAGATGTTCCGTCTCTGGGAAAGCACAGATCCCCAGTGCTGTTGTGCCTGTAGGTAGGGTGCCAAGGGACGGTGAAGAGCAGCAAGAGCTTTCAGGGCTGGGCCCTTCCTCGTGGGAGAAGGATCTGACCGTTCGCCTTTTCCAAAAAAAAGAGGCTCTGCCGAGACTGTGCGCCGTGAGATGTTCAGTCTCTGGGAAAGCACAGATCCCCAGTGCTGTTGTGCCTGTAGGTAGGGTGCCAAGGGGCGGTGAAGAGCAGCAAGAGCTTTCAGGGCTGGGCCCTTCGTCGTGGGAGAAGGATCCGACCGTTCACCTTTTCAGAAAGAGGCTTGCCGAGACTGAGCCCCGTGAGATGTTCCGTCTCTGGGAAAGCACAGATCCCCAGTGCTGTTGTGCCTGTAGGTAGGGTGCCAAGGGACAGTGAAGAGCAGCAAGAGCTTTCAGGGCTGGGCCCTTCCTCGTGGGAGAAGGATCCGACCGTTCGCCTTTTCCAAAAAAAAGAGGCTCTGCCGAGGCGTAGCGCCACGAGATGTTCCGTCTCTGGGAAAGCACAGATCCCCAGTGCTGTTGTGCCTGTAGGTAGGGTGCCAAGGTGCGGTGAAGAGCAGCAAGAGCTTTCAGGGCTGGGCCCTTCCTCGTGGGAGAAGGATCCGACCGTTCGCCTTTTCAGAAAGAGGCTTGCCGAGACTGAGCCCCGTGAGATGTTCCGTCTCTGGGAAAGCACAGATCCCCAGTGCTGTTGTGCCTGTAGGTAGGGTGCCAAGGGGCGGTGAAGAGCAGCAAGAGCTTTCAGGGCTGGGCCCTTCCTCGTGGGAGAAGGATCCGACCGTTCGCCTTTTCAGAAAGAGGCTTGCCGAGACTGAGCCCCGTGAGATGTTCCGTCTCTGGGAAAGCACAGATCCCCAGTGCTGTTGTGCCTGTAGGTAGGGTGCCAAGGGACGGTGAAGAGCAGCAAGAGCTTTCAGGGCTGGGCCCTTCCTCGTGGGAGAAGGATCCGACCGTTCGCCTTTTCAGAAAGAGGCTTGCCGAGACTGAGCCCCGTGAGATATTCCGTCTCTGGGAAAGCACAGATCCCCAGTGCTGTTGTGCCTGTAGGTAGGGTGCCAAGGGACGGTGAAGAGCAGCAAGAGCTTTCAGGGCTGGGCCCTTCCTCGTGGGAGAAGGATCCGACCGTTCGCCTTTTCAGAAAGAGGCTTGCCGAGACTGAGCCCCGTGAGATGTTCCGTCTCTGGGAAAGCACAGATCCCCAGTGCTGTTGTGCCTGTAGGTAGGGTGCCAAGGGGCGGTGAAGAGCAGCAAGAGCTTTCAGGGCTGGGCCCTTCGTCGTGGGAGAAGGATCCGACCGTTCACCTTTTCAGAAAGAGGCTTGCCGAGACTGAGCCCCGTGAGATGTTCCGTCTCTGGGAAAGCACAGATCCCCACTGCTGTTGTGCCTGTAGGTAGGGTGCCAAGGGACAGTGAAGAGCAGCAAGAGCTTTCAGGGCTGGGCCCTTCCTCGTGGGAGAAGGATCCGACCGTTCGCCTTTTCCAAAAAAAAGAGGCTCTGCCGAGGCGTAGCGCCACGAGATGTTCCGTCTCTGGGAAAGCACAGATCCCCAGTGCTGTTGTGCCTGTAGGTAGGGCCACAAGGGACGGTGAAGAGCAGCAAGAGCTTTCAGGGCTGGGCCCTTCCTCGTGGGAGAAGGATCCGACCGTTCGCCTTTTCAGAAAGAGGCTTGCCGAGACTGAGCCCCGTGAGATGTTCCGTCTCTGGGAAAGCACAGATCCCCAGTGCTGTTGTGCCTGTAGGTAGGGTGCCAAGGGGCGGTGAAGAGCAGCAAGAGCTTTCAGGGCTGGGCCCTTCCTCGGGGGAGATGGATCGCACCGTTCGTCTTTTCCAAAAAAAAGAGGCTCTGCCGAGACTGTGCGCCGTGAGATGTTCAGTCTCTGGGAAAGCACAGATCCCCAGTGCTGTTGTGCCTGTAGGTAGGGTGCCAAGGGGCGGTGAAGAGCAGCAAGAGCTTTCAGGGCTGGGCCCTTCCTCGTGGGAGAAGGATCCGACCGTTCGCCTTTTCAGAAAGAGGCTTGCCGAGACTGAGCCCCGTGAGATGTTCCGTCTCTGGGAAAGCACAGATCCCCAGTGCTGTTGTGCCTGTAGGTAGGGCCACAAGGGACGGTGAAGAGCAGCAAGAGCTTTCAGGGCTGGGCCCTTCCTCGTGGGAGAAGGATCCGACCGTTCGCCTTTTCCAAAAAAAAGAGGCTCTGCCGAGGCGTAGCGCCACGAGATGTTCCGTCTCTGGGAAAGCACAGATCCCCAGTGCTGTTGTGCCTGTAGGTAGGGCCACAAGGGACGGTGAAGAGCAGCAAGAGCTTTCAGGGCTGGGCCCTTCCTCGTGGGAGAAGGATCCGACCGTTCGCCTTTTCAGAAAGAGGCTTGCCGAGACTGAGCCCCGTGAGATGTTCCGTCTCTGGGAAAGCACAGATCCACAGTGCTGTTGTGCCTGTAGGTAGGGTGCCAAGGGGCGGTGAAGAGCAGCAAGAGCTTTCAGGGCTGGGCCCTTCCTCGTGGGAGAAGGATCCGACCGTTCGCCTTTTCAGAAAGAGGCTTGCCGAGACTGAGCCCCGTGAGATATTCCGTCTCTGGGAAAGCACAGATCCCCAGTGCTGTTGTGCCTGTAGGTAGGGTGCCAAGGGACGGTGAAGAGCAGCAAGAGCTTTCAGGGCTGGGCCCTTCCTCGTGGGAGAAGGATCCGACCGTTCGCCTTTTCAGAAAGAGGCTTGCCGAGACTGAGCCCCGTGAGATATTCCGTCTCTGGGAAAGCACAGATCCCCAGTGCTGTTGTGCCTGTAGGTAGGGTGCCAAGGGACGGTGAAGAGCAGCAAGAGCTTTCAGGGCTGGGCCCTTCCTCGTGGGAGAAGGATCCGACCGTTCGCCTTTTCAGAAAGAGGCTTGCCGAGACTGAGCCCCGTGAGATGTTCCGTCTCTGGGAAAGCACAGATCCCCAGTGCTGTTGTGCCTGTAGGTAGGGTGCCAAGGGGCGGTGAAGAGCAGCAAGAGCTTTCAGGGCTGGGCCCTTCCTCGTGGGAGAAGGATCCGACCGTTCGCCTTTTCCAAAAAAAAGAGGCTCTGCCGAGGCGTAGCGCCACGAGATGTTCCGTCTCTGGGAAAGCACAGATCCCCAGTGCTGTTGTGCCTGTAGGTAGGGCCACAAGGGACGGTGAAGAGCAGCAAGAGCTTTCAGGGCTGGGCCCTTCCTCGTGGGAGAAGGATCCGACCGTTCGCCTTTTCAGAAAGAGGCTTGCCGAGACTGAGCCCCGTGAGATGTTCCGTCTCTGGGAAAGCACAGATCCCCAGTGCTGTTGTGCCTGTAGGTAGGGTGCCAAGGGGCGGTGAAGAGCAGCAAGAGCTTTCAGGGCTGGGCCCTTCCTCGTGGGAGAAGGATCCGACTGTTCGCCTTTTCCAAAAACAAGAGGCTCTGCCGAGACTGTGCGCCGTGAGATGTTCAGTCTCTGGGAAAGCACAGATCCCCAGTGCTGTTGTGCCTGTAGGTAGGGTGCCAAGGGGCGGTGAAGAGCAGCAAGAGCTTTCAGGGCTGGGCCCTTCGTCGTGGGAGAAGGATCCGACCGTTCACCTTTTCAGAAAGAGGCTTGCCGAGACTGAGCCCCGTGAGATGTTCCGTCTCTGGGAAAGCACAGATCCCCAGTGCTGTTGTGCCTGTAGGTAGGGTGCCAAGGGACGGTGAAGAGCAGCAAGAGCTTTCAGGGCTGGGCCCTTCCTCGTGGGAGAAGGATCCGACCGTTCGCCTTTTCAGAAAGAGGCTTGCCGAGACTGAGCCCCGTGAGATGTTCCGTCTCTGGGAAAGCACAGATCCCCAGTGCTGTTGTGCCTGTAGGTAGGGTGCCAAGGGGCGGTGAAGAGCAGCAAGAGCTTTCAGGGCTGGGCCCTTCCTCGTGGGAGAAGGATCCGACCGTTCGCCTTTTCCAAAAAAAAGAGGCTCTGCCGAGGCGTAGCGCCACGAGATGTTCCGTCTCTGGGAAAGCACAGATCCCCAGTGCTGTTGTGCCTGTAGGTAGGGCCACAAGGGACGGTGAAGAGCAGCAAGAGCTTTCAGGGCTGGGCCCTTCCTCGTGGGAGAAGGATCCGACCGTTCGCCTTTTCAGAAAGAGGCTTGCCGAGACTGAGCCCCGTGAGATGTTCCGTCTCTGGGAAAGCACAGATCCCCAGTGCTGTTGTGCCTGTAGGTAGGGTGCCAAGGGGCGGTGAAGAGCAGCAAGAGCTTTCAGGGCTGGGCCCTTCGTCGTGGGAGAAGGATCCGACCGTTCACCTTTTCAGAAAGAGGCTTGCCGAGACTGAGCCCCGTGAGATGTTCCGTCTCTGGGAAAGCACAGATCCCCAGTGCTGTTGTGCCTGTAGGTAGGGTGCCAAGGGACGGTGAAGAGCAGCAAGAGCTTTCAGGGCTGGGCCCTTCCTCGTGGGAGAAGGATCCGACCGTTCGCCTTTTCAGAAAGAGGCTTGCCGAGACTGAGCCCCGTGAGATGTTCCGTCTCTGGGAAAGCACAGATCCCCAGTGCTGTTGTGCCTGTAGGTAGGGTGCCAAGGGGCGGTGAAGAGCAGCAAGAGCTTTCAGGGCTGGGCCCTTCCTCGTGGGAGAAGGATCCGACCGTTCGCCTTTTCCAAAAAAAAGAGGCTCTGCCGAGGCGTAGCGCCACGAGATGTTCCGTCTCTGGGAAAGCACAGATCCCCAGTGCTGTTGTGCCTGTAGGTAGGGCCACAAGGGACGGTGAAGAGCAGCAAGAGCTTTCAGGGCTGGGCCCTTCCTCGTGGGAGAAGGATCCGACCGTTCGCCTTTTCAGAAAGAGGCTTGCCGAGACTGAGCCCCGTGAGATGTTCCGTCTCTGGGAAAGCACAGATCCCCAGTGCTGTTGTGCCTGTAGGTAGGGTGCCAAGGGGCGGTGAAGAGCAGCAAGAGCTTTCAGGGCTGGGCCCTTCCTCGTGGGAGAAGGATCCGACCGTTCGCCTTTTCCAAAAAAAAGAGGCTCTGCCGAGACTGAGCCCCGTGAGATGTTCCGTCTCTGGGAAAGCACAGATCCCCAGTGCTGTTGTGCCTGTAGGTAGGGTGCCAAGGGACAGTGAAGAGCAGCAAGAGCTTTCAGGGCTGGGCCCTTCCTCGTGGGAGAAGGATCCGACCGTTCGCCTTTTCCAAAAAAAAGAGGCTCTGCCGAGGCGTAGCGCCACGAGATGTTCCGTCTCTGGGAAAGCACAGATCCCCAGTGCTGTTGTGCCTGTAGGTAGGGCCACAAGGGACGGTGAAGAGCAGCAAGAGCTTTCAGGGCTGGGCCCTTCCTCGGGGGAGAAGGATCCGACCGTTCGCCTTTTCAGAAAGAGGCTTGCCGAGACTGAGCCCCGTGAGATGTTCCGTCTCTGGGAAAGCACAGATCCCCAGTGCTGTTGTGCCTGTAGGTAGGGTGCCAAGGGGCGGTGAAGAGCAGCAAGAGCTTTCAGGGCTGGGCCCTTCCTCGTGGGAGAAGGATCCGACCGTTCGCCTTTTCCAAAAAAAAGAGGCTCTGCCGAGGCGTAGCGCCACGAGATGTTCCGTCTCTGGGAAAGCACAGATCCCCAGTGCTGTTGTGCCTGTAGGTAGGGCCACAAGGGACGGTGAAGAGCAGCAAGAGCTTTCAGGGCTGGGCCCTTCCTCGTGGGAGAAGGATCCGACCGTTCGCCTTTTCAGAAAGAGGCTTGCCGAGACTGAGCCCCGTGAGATGTTCCGTCTCTGGGAAAGCACAGATCCCCAGTGCTGTTGTGCCTGTAGGTAGGGTGCCAAGGGGCGGTGAAGAGCAGCAAGAGCTTTCAGGGCTGGGCCCTTCCTCGTGGGAGAAGGATCCGACCGTTCGCCTTTTCCAAAAAAAAGAGGCTCTGCCGAGACTGTGCGCCGTGAGATGTTCAGTCTCTGGGAAAGCACAGATCCCCAGTGCTGTTGTGCCTGTAGGTAGGGTGCCAAGGGACGGTGAAGAGCAGCAAGAGCTTTCAGGGCTGGGCCCTTCGTCGTGGGAGAAGGATCCGACCGTTCACCTTTTCAGAAAGAGGCTTGCCGAGACTGAGCCCCGTGAGATGTTCCGTCTCTGGGAAAGCACAGATCCCCAGTGCTGTTGTGCCTGTAGGTAGGGTGCCAAGGGGCGGTGAAGAGCAGCAAGAGCTTTCAGGGCTGGGCCCTTCCTCGTGGGAGAAGGATCCGACCGTTCGCCTTTTCCAAAAAAAAGAGGCTCTGCCGAGGCGTAGCGCCACGAGATGTTCCGTCTCTGGGAAAGCACAGATCCCCAGTGCTGTTGTGCCTGTAGGTAGGGCCACAAGGGACGGTGAAGAGCAGCAAGAGCTTTCAGGGCTGGGCCCTTCCTCGTGGGAGAAGGATCCGACCGTTCGCCTTTTCAGAAAGAGGCTTGCCGAGACTGAGCCCCGTGAGATGTTCCGTCTCTGGGAAAGCACAGATCCCCAGTGCTGTTGTGCCTGTAGGTAGGGTGCCAAGGGGCGGTGAAGAGCAGCAAGAGCTTTCAGGGCTGGGCCCTTCCTCGTGGGAGAAGGATCCGACCGTTCGCCTTTTCCAAAAAAAAGAGGCTCTGCCGAGACTGTGCGCCGTGAGATGTTCAGTCTCTGGGAAAGCACAGATCCCCAGTGCTGTTGTGCCTGTAGGTAGGGTGCCAAGGGGCGGTGAAGAGCAGCAAGAGCTTTCAGGGCTGGGCCCTTCGTCGTGGGAGAAGGATCCGACCGTTCACCTTTTCAGAAAGAGGCTTGCCGAGACTGAGCCCCGTGAGATGTTCCGTCTCTGGGAAAGCACAGATCCCCAGTGCTGTTGTGCCTGTAGGTAGGGTGCCAAGGGACAGTGAAGAGCAGCAAGAGCTTTCAGGGCTGGGCCCTTCCTCGTGGGAGAAGGATCCGACCGTTCGCCTTTTCCAAAAAATAGAGGCTCTGCCGAGGCGTAGCGCCACGAGATGTTCCGTCTCTGGGAAAGCACAGATCCCCAGTGCTGTTGTGCCTGTAGGTAGGGCCACAAGGGACGGTGAAGAGCAGCAAGAGCTTTCAGGGCTGGGCCCTTCCTCGTGGGAGAAGGATCCGACCGTTCGCCTTTTCAGAAAGAGGCTTGCCGAGACTGAGCCCCGTGAGATGTTCCGTCTCTGGGAAAGCACAGATCCCCAGTGCTGTTGTGCCTGTAGGTAGGGTGCCAAGGGACGGTGAAGAGCAGCAAGAGCTTTCAGGGCTGGGCCCTTCCTCGTGGGAGAAGGATCCGACCGTTCGCCTTTTCAGAAAGAGGCTTGCCGAGACTGAGCCCCGTGAGATATTCCGTCTCTGGGAAAGCACAGATCCCCAGTGCTGTTGTGCCTGTAGGTAGGGTGCCAAGGGACGGTGAAGAGCAGCAAGAGCTTTCAGGGCTGGGCCCTTCGTCGTGGGAGAAGGATCCGACCGTTCACCTTTTCAGAAAGAGGCTTGCCGAGACTGAGCCCCGTGAGATGTTCCGTCTCTGGGAAAGCACAGATCCCCAGTGCTGTTGTGCCTGTAGGTAGGGTGCCAAGGGGCGGTGAAGAGCAGCAAGAGCTTTCAGGGCTGGGCCCTTCCTCGTGGGAGAAGGATCCGACCGTTCGCCTTTTCCAAAAAAAAGAGGCTCTGCCGAGGCGTAGCGCCACGAGATGTTCCGTCTCTGGGAAAGCACAGATCCCCAGTGCTGTTGTGCCTGTAGGTAGGGCCACAAGGGACGGTGAAGAGCAGCAAGAGCTTTCAGGGCTGGGCCCTTCCTCGTGGGAGAAGGATCCGACCGTTCGCCTTTTCAGAAAGAGGCTTGCCGAGACTGAGCCCCGTGAGATGTTCCGTCTCTGGGAAAGCACAGATCCCCAGTGCTGTTGTGCCTGTAGGTAGGGTGCCAAGGGGCGGTGAAGAGCAGCAAGAGCTTTCAGGGCTGGGCCCTTCCTCGTGGGAGAAGGATCCTACCGTTCGCCTTTTCCAAAAAAAAGAGGCTCTGCCGAGACTGTGCGCCGTGAGATGTTCAGTCTCTGGGAAAGCACAGATCCCCAGTGCTGTTGTGCCTGTAGGTAGGGTGCCAAGGGGCGGTGAAGAGCAGCAAGAGCTTTCAGGGCTGGGCCCTTCGTCGTGGGAGAAGGATCCGACCGTTCACCTTTTCAGAAAGAGGCTTGCCGAGACTGAGCCCCGTGAGATGTTCCGTCTCTGGGAAAGCACAGATCCCCAGTGCTGTTGTGCCTGTAGGTAGGGTGCCAAGGGACAGTGAAGAGCAGCAAGAGCTTTCAGGGCTGGGCCCTTCGTCGTGGGAGAAGGATCCGACCGTTCGCCTTTTCCAAAAAAAAGAGGCTCTGCCGAGGCGTAGCGCCACGAGATGTTCCGTCTCTGGGAAAGCACAGATCCCCAGTGCTGTTGTGCCTGTAGGTAGGGCCACAAGGGACGGTGAAGAGCAGCAAGAGCTTTCAGGGCTGGGCCCTTCCTCGTGGGAGAAGGATCCGACCGTTCGCCTTTTCAGAAAGAGGCTTGCCGAGACTGAGCCCCGTGAGATGTTCCGTCTCTGGGAAAGCACAGATCCCCAGTGCTGTTGTGCCTGTAGGTAGGGTGCCAAGGGACGGTGAACAGCAGCAAGAGCTTTCAGGGCTGGGCCCTTCCTCGTGGGAGAAGGATCCGACCGTTCGCCTTTTCAGAAAGAGGCTTGCCGAGACTGAGCCCCGTGAGATATTCCGTCTCTGGGAAAGCACAGATCCCCAGTGCTGTTGTGCCTGTAGGTAGGGTGCCAAGGGACGGTGAAGAGCAGCAAGAGCTTTCAGGGCTGGGCCCTTCCTCGTGGGAGAAGGATCCGACCGTTCGCCTTTTCAGAAAGAGGCTTGCCGAGACTGAGCCCCGTGAGATATTCCGTCTCTGGGAAAGCACAGATCCCCAGTGCTGTTGTGCCTGTAGGTAGGGTGCCAAGGGACGGTGAAGAGCAGCAAGAGCTTTCAGGGCTGGGCCCTTCCTCGTGGGAGAAGGATCCGACCGTTCGCCTTTTCAGAAAGAGGCTTGCCGAGACTGAGCCCCGTGAGATGTTCCGTCTCTGGGAAAGCACAGATCCCCAGTGCTGTTGTGCCTGTAGGTAGGGTGCCAAGGGGCGGTGAAGAGCAGCAAGAGCTTTCAGGGCTGGGCCCTTCCTCGGGGGAGATGGATCGCACCGTTCGTCTTTTCAGAAAGAGGCTTGCCGAGACTGAGCGCCGTGAGATGTTCCGTCTCTGGGAAAGCACAGATCCCCAGTGCTGTTGTGCCTGTAGGTAGGGTGCCAAGGGACGGTGAAGAGCAGCAAGAGCTTTCAGGGCTGGGCCCTTCCTCGTGGGAGAAGGATCCGACCGTTCGCCTTTTCAGAAAGAGGCTTGCCGAGACTGAGCCCCGTGAGATGTTCCGTCTCTGGGAAAGCACAGATCCCCAGTGCTGTTGTGCCTGTAGGTAGGGTGCCAAGGGACGGTGAACAGCAGCAAGAGCTTTCAGGGCTGGGCCCTTCCTCGTGGGAGAAGGATCCGACCGTTCGCCTTTTCCAGAAAAAAGAGGCTCTGCCGAGGCGTAGCGCCACGAGATGTTCCGTCTCTGGGAAAGCACAGATCCCCAGTGCTGTTGTGCCTGTAGGTAGGGTGCCAAGGGACGGTGAAGAGCAGCAAGAGCTTTCAGGGCTGGGCCCTTCCTCGTGGGAGAAGGATCCGACCGTTCGCCTTTTCAGAAAGAGGCTTGCCGAGACTGAGCCCCGTGAGATATTCCGTCTCTGGGAAAGCACAGATCCCCAGTGCTGTTGTGCCTGTAGGTAGGGTGCCAAGGGACGGTGAAGAGCAGCAAGAGCTTTCAGGGCTGGGCCCTTCCTCTTGGGAGAAGGATCCGACCGTTCGCCTTTTCAGAAAGAGGCTTGCCGAGACTGAGCCCCGTGAGATGTTCCGTCTCTGGGAAAGCACAGATCCCCAGTGCTGTTGTGCCTGTAGGTAGGGTGCCAAGGGGCGGTGAAGAGCAGCAAGAGCTTTCAGGGCTGGGCCCTTCGTCGTGGGAGAAGGATCCGACCGTTCACCTTTTCAGAAAGAGGCTTGCCGAGACTGAGCCCCGTGAGATGTTCCGTCTCTGGGAAAGCACAGATCCCCAGTGCTGTTGTGCCTGTAGGTAGGGTGCCAAGGGACAGTGAAGAGCAGCAAGAGCTTTCAGGGCTGGGCCCTTCCTCGTGGGAGAAGGATCCGACCGTTCGCCTTTTCCAAAAAAAAGAGGCTCTGCCGAGGCGTAGCGCCACGAGATGTTCCGTCTCTGGGAAAGCACAGATCCCCAGTGCTGTTGTGCCTGTAGGTAGGGCCACAAGGGACGGTGAAGAGCAGCAAGAGCTTTCAGGGCTGGGCCCTTCCTCGTGGGACAAGTATCCGACCGTTCGCCTTTTCAGAAAGAGGCTTGCCGAGACTGAGCCCCGTGAGATGTTCCGTCTCTGGGAAAGCACAGATCCCCAGTGCTGTTGTGCCTGTAGGTAGGGTGCCAAGGGACGGTGAAGAGCAGCAAGAGCTTTCAGGGCTGGGCCCTTCCTCGTGGGAGAAGGATCCGACCGTTCGCCTTTTCAGAAAGAGGCTTGCCGAGACTGAGCCCCGTGAGATATTCCGTCTCTGGGAAAGCACAGATCCCCAGTGCTGTTGTGCCTGTAGGTAGGGTGCCAAGGGACGGTGAAGAGCAGCAAGAGCTTTCAGGGCTGGGCCCTTCCTCGTGGGAGAAGGATCCGACCGTTCGCCTTTTCAGAAAGAGGCTTGCCGAGACTGAGCCCCGTGAGATATTCCGTCTCTGGGAAAGCACAGATCCCCAGTGCTGTTGTGCCTGTAGGTAGGGTGCCAAGGGACGGTGCACAGCAGCAAGAGCTTTCAGGGCTGGGCCCTTCCTCGTGGGAGAAGGATCCGACCGTTCGCCTTTTCAGAAAGAGGCTTGCCGAGACTGAGCCCCGTGAGATGTTCCGTCTCTGGGAAAGCACAGATCCCCAGTGCTGTTGTGCCTGTAGGTAGGGTGCCAAGGGGCGGTGAAGAGCAGCAAGAGCTTTCAGGGCTGGGCCCTTCCTCGGGGGAGATGGATCGCACCGTTCGTCTTTTCAGAAAGAGGCTTGCCGAGACTGAGCCCCGTGAGATGTTCCGTCTCTGGGAAAGCACAGATCCCCAGTGCTGTTGTGCCTGTAGATAGGGTGCCAAGGGACGGTGAAGAGCAGCAAGAGCTTTCAGGGCTGGGCCCTTCCTCGTGGGAGAAGGATCCGACCGTTCACCTTTTCAGAAAGAGGCTTGCCGAGACTGAGCCCCGTGAGATGTTCCGTCTCTGGGAAAGCACAGATCCCCAGTGCTGTTGTGCCTGTAGGTAGGGTGCCAAGGGACAGTGAAGAGCAGCAAGAGCTTTCAGGGCTGGGCCCTTCCTCGTGGGAGAAGGATCCGACCGTTCGCCTTTTCCAAAAAAAAGAGGCTCTGCCGAGGCGTAGCGCCACGAGATGTTCCGTCTCTGGGAAAGCACAGATCCCCAGTGCTGTTGTGCCTGTAGGTAGGGCCACAAGGGACGGTGAAGAGCAGCAAGAGCTTTCAGGTCTGGGCCCTTCCTCGTGGGACAAGTATCCGACCGTTCGCCTTTTCAGAAACAGGCTTGCCGAGACTGAGCCCCGTGAGATGTTCCGTCTCTGGGAAAGCACAGATCCCCAGTGCTGTTGTGCCTGTAGGTAGGGTGCCAAGGGGTGGTGAAGAGCAGCAAGAGGTTTCAGGGCTGGGCCCTTCGTCGTGGGAGAAGGATCCGACCGTTCGCCTTTTCAGAAAGAGGCTTGCCGAGACTGAGCGCCGTGAGATGTTCCGTCTCTGGGAAAGCACAGATCCCCAGTGCTGTTGTGCCTGTAGGTAGGGTGCCAAGGGACGGTGAAGAGCAGCAAGAGCTTTCAGGGCTGGGCCCTTCGTCGTGGGAGAAGGATCGCACCGTTCGTCTTTTCAGAAAGAGGCTTGCCGAGACTGAGCCCCGTGAGATGTTCCGTCTCTGGGAAAGCACAGATCCCCAGTGCTGTTGTGCCTGTAGGTAGGGTGCCAAGGGGCGGTGAAGAGCAGCAAGAGCTTTCAGGGCTGGGCCCTTCCTCGTGGGAGAAGGATCCGACCGTTCGCCTTTTCAGAAAGAGGCTTGCCAAGACTGAGCGCCGTGAGATGTTCCGTCTCTGGGAAAGCACAGATCCCCAGTGCTGTTGTGCCTGTAGGTAGGGTGCCAAGGGACGGTGAAGAGCAGCAAGAGCTTTCAGGGCTGGGCCCTTCCTCGTGGGAGAAGGATCCGACCGTTCGCCTTTTCAGAAAGAGGCTTGCCGAGACTGAGCCCCGTGAGATGTTCCGTCTCTGGGAAAGCACAGATCCCCAGTGCTGTTGTGCCTGTAGGTAGGGTGCCAAGGGACGGTGAACAGCAGCAAGAGCTTTCAGGGCTGGGCCCTTCGTCGTGGGAGAAGGATCGCACCGTTCGCCTTTTCAGAAAGAGGCTTGCCGAGACTGAGCCCCGTGAGATGTTCCGTCTCTGGGAAAGCACAGATCCCCAGTGCTGTTGTGCCTGTAGGTAGGGTGCCAAGGGACGGTGAAGAGCAGCAAGAGCTTTCAGGGCTGGGCCCTTCCTCGTGGGAGAAGGATCCGACCGTTCGCCTTTTCAGAAAGAGGCTTGCCGAGACTGAGCCCCGTGAGATGTTCCGTCTCTGGGAAAGCACAGATCCCCAGTGCTGTTGTGCCTGTAGGTAGGGTGCCAAGGGGCGGTGAAGAGCAGCAAGAGCTTTCAGGGCTGGGCCCTTCGTCGTGGGAGAAGGATCCGACCGTTCACCTTTTCAGAAAGAGGCTTGCCGAGACTGAGCCCCGTGAGATGTTCCGTCTCTGGGAAAGCACAGATCCCCAGTGCTGTTGTGCCTGTAGGTAGGGTGCCAAGGGACAGTGAAGAGCAGCAAGAGCTTTCAGGGCTGGGCCCTTCCTCGTGGGAGAAGGATCCGACCGTTCGCCTTTTCCAAAAAAAAGAGGCTCTGCCGAGGCGTAGCGCCACGAGATGTTCCGTCTCTGGGAAAGCACAGATCCCCAGTGCTGTTGTGCCTGTAGGTAGGGCCACAAGGGACGGTGAAGAGCAGCAAGAGCTTTCAGGGCTGGGCCCTTCCTCGTGGGACAAGGATCCGACCGTTCGCCTTTTCAGAAACAGGCTTGCCGAGACTGAGCCCCGTGAGATATTCCGTCTCTGGGAAAGCACAGATCCCCAGTGCTGTTGTGCCTGTAGGTAGGGTGCCAAGGGGTGGTGAAGAGCAGCAAGAGGTTTCAGGGCTGGGCCCTTCCTCGGGGGAGAAGGATCCGACCGTTCGCCTTTTCAGAAAGAGGCTTGCCGAGACTGAGCCCCGTGAGATGTTCCGTCTCTGGGAAAGCACAGATCCCCAGTGCTGTTGTGCCTGTAGGTAGGGTGCCAAGGGACGGTGAAGAGCAGCAAGAGCTTTCAGGGCTGGGCCCTTCGTCGTGGGAGAAGGATCGCACCGTTCGTCTTTTCAGAAAGAGGCTTGCCGAGACTGAGCCCCGTGAGATGTTCCGTCTCTGAGAAAGCACAGATCCCCAGTGCTGTTGTGCCTGTAGGTAGGGTGCCAAGGGACGGTGAAGAGCAGCAAGAGCTTTCAGGGCTGGGCCCTTCCTCGTGGGAGAAGGATCCGACCGTTCGCCTTTTCAGAAAGAGGCTTGCCAAGACTGAGCCCCGTGAGATGTTCCGTCTCTGGGAAAGCACAGATCCCCAGTGCTGTTGTGCCTGTAGGTAGGGTGCCAAGGGGCGGTGAACAGCAGCAAGAGCTTTCAGGGCTGGGCCCTTCGTCGTGGGAGAAGGATCGCACCGTTCGTCTTTTCAGAAAGAGGCTTGCCGAGACTGAGCCCCGTGAGATGTTCCGTCTCTGGGAAAGCACAGATCCCCAGTGCTGTTGTGCCTGTAGGTAGGGTGCCAAGGGACGGTGAAGAGCAGCAAGAGCTTTCAGGGCTGGGCCCTTCGTCGTGGGAGAAGGATCGCACCGTTCGTCTTTTCAGAAAGAGGCTTGCCGAGACTGAGCCCCGTGAGATGTTCCGTCTCTGGGAAAGCACAGATCCCCAGTGCTGTTGTGCCTGTAGGTAGGGTGCCAAGGGGCGGTGAAGAGCAGCAAGAGCTTTCAGGGCTGGGCCCTTCCTCGTGGGAGAAGGATCCGACCGTTCGCCTTTTCAGAAAGAGGCTTGCCAAGACTGAGCGCCGTGAGATGTTCCGTCTCTGGGAAAGCACAGATCCCCAGTGCTGTTGTGCCTGTAGGTAGGGTGCCAAGGGACGGTGAAGAGCAGCAAGAGCTTTCAGGGCTGGGCCCTTCCTCGTGGGAGAAGGATCCGACCGTTCGCCTTTTCAGAAAGAGGCTTGCCGAGACTGAGCCCCGTGAGATGTTCCGTCTCTGGGAAAGCACAGATCCCCAGTGCTGTTGTGCCTGTAGGTAGGGTGCCAAGGGACGGTGAACAGCAGCAAGAGCTTTCAGGGCTGGGCCCTTCGTCGTGGGAGAAGGATCGCACCGTTCGCCTTTTCAGAAAGAGGCTTGCCGAGACTGAGCCCCGTGAGATGTTCCGTCTCTGGGAAAGCACAGATCCCCAGTGCTGTTGTGCCTGTAGGTAGGGTGCCAAGGGACGGTGAAGAGCAGCAAGAGCTTTCAGGGCTGGGCCCTTCCTCGTGGGAGAAGGATCCGACCGTTCGCCTTTTCAGAAAGAGGCTTGCCGAGACTGAGCCCCGTGAGATGTTCCGTCTCTGGGAAAGCACAGATCCCCAGTGCTGTTGTGCCTGTAGGTAGGGTGCCAAGGGGCGGTGAAGAGCAGCAAGAGCTTTCAGGGCTGGGCCCTTCGTCGTGGGAGAAGGATCCGACCGTTCACCTTTTCAGAAAGAGGCTTGCCGAGACTGAGCCCCGTGAGATGTTCCGTCTCTGGGAAAGCACAGATCCCCAGTGCTGTTGTGCCTGTAGGTAGGGTGCCAAGGGACAGTGAAGAGCAGCAAGAGCTTTCAGGGCTGGGCCCTTCCTCGTGGGAGAAGGATCCGACCGTTCGCCTTTTCCAAAAAAAAGAGGCTCTGCCGAGGCGTAGCGCCACGAGATGTTCCGTCTCTGGGAAAGCACAGATCCCCAGTGCTGTTGTGCCTGTAGGTAGGGCCACAAGGGACGGTGAAGAGCAGCAAGAGCTTTCAGGGCTGGGCCCTTCCTCGTGGGACAAGGATCCGACCGTTCGCCTTTTCAGAAACAGGCTTGCCGAGACTGAGCCCCGTGAGATATTCCGTCTCTGGGAAAGCACAGATCCCCAGTGCTGTTGTGCCTGTAGGTAGGGTGCCAAGGGGTGGTGAAGAGCAGCAAGAGGTTTCAGGGCTGGGCCCTTCCTCGGGGGAGAAGGATCCGACCGTTCGCCTTTTCAGAAAGAGGCTTGCCGAGACTGAGCCCCGTGAGATGTTCCGTCTCTGGGAAAGCACAGATCCCCAGTGCTGTTGTGCCTGTAGGTAGGGTGCCAAGGGACGGTGAAGAGCAGCAAGAGCTTTCAGGGCTGGGCCCTTCGTCGTGGGAGAAGGATCGCACCGTTCGTCTTTTCAGAAAGAGGCTTGCCGAGACTGAGCCCCGTGAGATGTTCCGTCTCTGAGAAAGCACAGATCCCCAGTGCTGTTGTGCCTGTAGGTAGGGTGCCAAGGGACGGTGAAGAGCAGCAAGAGCTTTCAGGGCTGGGCCCTTCCTCGTGGGAGAAGGATCCGACCGTTCGCCTTTTCAGAAAGAGGCTTGCCAAGACTGAGCCCCGTGAGATGTTCCGTCTCTGGGAAAGCACAGATCCCCAGTGCTGTTGTGCCTGTAGGTAGGGTGCCAAGGGGCGGTGAACAGCAGCAAGAGCTTTCAGGGCTGGGCCCTTCGTCGTGGGAGAAGGATCGCACCGTTCGTCTTTTCAGAAAGAGGCTTGCCGAGACTGAGCCCCGTGAGATGTTCCGTCTCTGGGAAAGCACAGATCCCCAGTGCTGTTGTGCCTGTAGGTAGGGTGCCAAGGGACGGTGAAGAGCAGCAAGAGCTTTCAGGGCTGGGCCCTTCCTCGTGGGAGAAGGATCCGACCGTTCGCCTTTTCAGAAAGAGGCTTGCCGAGACTGAGCCCCGTGAGATATTCCGTCTCTGGGAAAGCACAGATCCCAGTGCTGTTGTGCCTGTAGGTAGGGTGCCAAGGGGCGGTGAAGAGCAGCAAGAGCTTTCAGGGCTGGGCCCTTCCTCGTGGGAGAAGGATCCGACCGTTCGCCTTTTCCAAAAAAAAGAGGCTCTGCCGAGGCGTAGCACTACGAGATGTTCCGTCTCTGCGAAAGCATAGATCCCCAGTGCTGTTGTGCCTGTAGGTAGGGTGCCAAGGGGCGGTGAAGAGCAGCAAGAGCTTTCAGGGCTGGGCCCTTCCTCGGGGGAGATGGATCGCACCGTTCGTCTTTTCAGAAAGAGGCTTGCCGAGACTGAGCCCCGTGAGATGTTCCGTCTCTGGGAAAGCACAGATCCCCAGTGCTGTTGTGCCTGTAGGTAGGGTGCCAAGGGGCGGTGAAGAGCAGCAAGAGCTTTCAGGGCTGAGCCCTTCCTCGTGGGACAAGTATCCGACCGTTCGCCTTTTCAGAAAGAGGCTTGCCGAGACTGAGCCCCGTGAGATGTTCCGTCTCTGGGAAAGCACAGATCCCCAGTGCTGTTGTGCCTGTAGGTAGGGTGCCAAGGGGCGGTGAAGAGCAGCAAGAGCTTTCAGGGCTGGGCCCTTCCTCGTGGGAGAAGGATCCGACCGTTCACCTTTTCAGAAAGAGGCTTGCCGAGACTGAGCCCCGTGAGATGTTCCGTCTCTGGGAAAGCACAGATCCCCAGTGCTGTTGTGCCTGTAGGTAGGGTGCCAAGGGGCGGTGAAGAGCAGCAAGAGCTTTCAGGGCTGGGCCCTTCCTCGGGGGAGATGGATCGCACCGTTCGTCTTTTCAGAAAGAGGCTTGCCGAGACTGAGCCCCGTGAGATGTTCCGTCTCTGGGAAAGCACAGATCCCCAGTGCTGTTGTGCCTGTAGGTAGGGTGCCAAGGGACGGTGAAGAGCAGCAAGAGCTTTCAGGGCTGGGCCCTTCCTCGTGGGAGAAGGATCCGACCGTTCGCCTTTTCCAGAATAAAGAGGCTCTGCCGAGGCGTAGCGCCACGAGATGTTCCATCTCTGGGAAAGCACAGATCCCCACTGCTGTTGTGCCTGTAGGTAGGGTGCCAAGGGACGGTGAAGAGCAGCAAGAGCTTTCAGGGCTGGGCCCTTCCTCGTGGGAGAAGGATCCGACCGTTCGCCTTTTCAGAAAGAGGCTTGCCGAGACTGAGCCCCGTGAGATGTTCCGTCTCTGGGAAAGCACAGATCCCCAGTGCTGTTGTGCCTGTAGGTAGGGTGCCAAGGGGCGGTGAAGAGCAGCAAGAGCTTTCAGGGCTGGGCCCTTCCTCGTGGGAGAAGGATCCGACCGTTCGCCTTTTCCAAAAAAAAGAGGCTCTGCCGAGGCGTAGCACTACGAGATGTTCCGTCTCTGGGAAAGCACAGATCCCCAGTGCTGTTGTGCCTGTAGGTAGGGTGCCAAGGGACGGTGAAGAGCAGCAAGAGCTTTCAGGGCTGGGCCCTTCCTCGTGGGAGAAGAATCCGACCGTTCGCCTTTTCAGAAAGAGGCTTGCCGAGACTGAGCCCCGTGAGATGTTCCGTCTCTGGGAAAGCACAGATCCCCAGTGCTGTTGTGCCTGTAGGTAGGGTGCCAAGGGGCGGTGAAGAGCAGCAAGAGCTTTCAGGGCTGGGCCCTTCCTCGGGGGAGAAGTATCCGACAGTTCGCCTTTTCCAAAAAAAAGAGGCTCTGCCGAGGCGTAGCACTACGAGATGTTCCGTCTCTGCGAAAGCATAGATCCCCAGTGCTGTTGTGCCTGTAGGTAGGGTGCCAAGGGGCGGTGAAGAGCAGCAAGAGCTTTCAGGGCTGGGCCCTTCCTCGGGGGAGATGGATCGCACCGTTCGTCTTTTCAGAAAGAGGCTTGCCGAGACTGAGCCCCGTGAGATGTTCCGTCTCTGGGAAAGCACAGATCCCCAGTGCTGTTGTGCCTGTAGGTAGGGTGCCAAGGGGCGGTGAAGAGCAGCAAGAGCTTTCAGGGCTGGGCCCTTCCTCGTGGGACAAGTATCCGACCGTTCGCCTTTTCAGAAAGAGGCTTGCCGAGACTGAGCCCCGTGAGATGTTCCGTCTCTGGGAAAGCACAGATCCCCAGTGCTGTTGTGCCTGTAGGTAGGGTGCCAAGGGACGGTGAAGAGCAGCAAGAGCTTTCAGGGCTGGGCCCTTCCTCGTGGGAGAAGGATCCGACCGTTCGCCTTTTCAGAAAGAGGCTTGCCGAGACTGAGCCCCGTGAGATGTTCCGTCTCTGGGAAAGCACAGATCCCCAGTGCTGTTGTGCCTGTAGGTAGGGTGCCAAGGGGCGGTGAAGAGCAGCAAGAGCTTTCAGGGCTGGGCCCTTCCTCGTGGGAGAAGGATCCGACCGTTCGCCTTTTCCAAAAAAAAGAGGCTCTGCCGAGACTGTGCGCCGTGAGATGTTCAGTCTCTGGGAAAGCACAGATCCCCAGTGCTGTTGTGCCTGTAGGTAGGGTGCCAAGGGGCGGTGAAGAGCAGCAAGAGCTTTCAGGGCTGGGCCCTTCCTCGTGGGAGAAGGATCCGACCGTTCACCTTTTCAGAAAGAGGCTTGCCGAGACTGAGCCCCGTGAGATGTTCCGTCTCTGGGAAAGCACAGATCCCCAGTGCTGTTGTGCCTGTAGGTAGGGTGCCAAGGGGCGGTGAAGAGCAGCAAGAGCTTTCAGGGCTGGGCCCTTCCTCGGGGGAGATGGATCGCACCGTTCGTCTTTTCAGAAAGAGGCTTGCCGAGACTGAGCGCCGTGAGATGTTCCGTCTCTGGGAAAGCACAGATCCCCAGTGCTGTTGTGCCTGTAGGTAGGGTGCCAAGGGACGGTGAAGAGCAGCAAGAGCTTTCAGGGCTGGGCCCTTCCTCGTGGGAGAAGGATCCGACCGTTCGCCTTTTCCAAAAAAAAGAGGCTCTGCCGAGACTGTGCGCCGTGAGATGTTCAGTCTCTGGGAAAGCACAGATCCCCAGTGCTGTTGTGCCTGTAGGTAGGGTGCCAAGGGGCGGTGAAGAGCAGCAAGAGCTTTCAGGGCTGGGCCCTTCCTCGTGGGAGAAGGATCCGACCGTTCACCTTTTCAGAAAGAGGCTTGCCGAGACTGAGCCCCGTGAGATGTTCCGTCTCTGGGAAAGCACAGATCCCCAGTGCTGTTGTGCCTGTAGGTAGGGTGCCAAGGGGCGGTGAAGAGCAGCAAGAGCTTTCAGGGCTGGGCCCTTCCTCGGGGGAGATGGATCGCACCGTTCGTCTTTTCAGAAAGAGGCTTGCCGAGACTGAGCGCCGTGAGATGTTCCGTCTCTGGGAAAGCACAGATCCCCAGTGCTGTTGTGCCTGTAGGTAGGGTGCCAAGGGACGGTGAAGAGCAGCAAGAGCTTTCAGGGCTGGGCCCTTCCTCGTGGGAGAAGGATCCGACCGTTCGCCTTTTCAGAAAGAGGCTTGCCGAGACTGAGCCCCGTGAGATGTTCCGTCTCTGGGAAAGCACAGATCCCCAGTGCTGTTGTGCCTGTAGGTAGGGTGCCAAGGGACGGTGAAGAGCAGCAAGAGCTTTCAGGGCTGGGCCCTTCCTCGTGGGAGAAGGATCCGACCGTTCACCTTTCCAGAAAAAAGAGGCTCTGCCGAGGCGTAGCGCCACGAGATGTTCCGTCTCTGGGAAAGCACAGATCCCCAGTGCTGTTGTGCCTGTAGGTAGGGTGCCAAGGGACGGTGAAGAGCAGCAAGAGCTTTCAGGGCTGGGCCCTTCCTCGGGGGAGATGGATCGCACCGTTCGTCTTTTCAGAAAGAGGCTTGCCGAGACTGAGCGCCGTGAGATGTTCCGTCTCTGGGAAAGCACAGATCCCCAGTGCTGTTGTGCCTGTAGGTAGGGTGCCAAGGGACGGTGAAGAGCAGCAAGAGCTTTCAGGGCTGGGCCCTTCCTCGTGGGAGAAGGATCCGACCGTTCGCCTTTTCCAAAAAAAAGAGGCTCTGCCGAGACTGTGCGCCGTGAGATGTTCAGTCTCTGGGAAAGCACAGATCCCCAGTGCTGTTGTGCCTGTAGGTAGGGTGCCAAGGGGCGGTGAAGAGCAGCAAGAGCTTTCAGGGCTGGGCCCTTCCTCGTGGGAGAAGGATCCGACCGTTCACCTTTTCAGAAAGAGGCTTGCCGAGACTGAGCCCCGTGAGATGTTCCGTCTCTGGGAAAGCACAGATCCCCAGTGCTGTTGTGCCTGTAGGTAGGGTGCCAAGGGGCGGTGAAGAGCAGCAAGAGCTTTCAGGGCTGGGCCCTTCCTCGGGGGAGATGGATCGCACCGTTCGTCTTTTCAGAAAGAGGCTTGCCGAGACTGAGCGCCGTGAGATGTTCCGTCTCTGGGAAAGCACAGATCCCCAGTGCTGTTGTGCCTGTAGGTAGGGTGCCAAGGGACGGTGAAGAGCAGCAAGAGCTTTCAGGGCTGGGCCCTTCCTCGTGGGAGAAGGATCCGACCGTTCGCCTTTTCAGAAAGAGGCTTGCCGAGACTGAGCCCCGTGAGATGTTCCGTCTCTGGGAAAGCACAGATCCCCAGTGCTGTTGTGCCTGTAGGTAGGGTGCCAAGGGACGGTGAAGAGCAGCAAGAGCTTTCAGGGCTGGGCCCTTCCTCGTGGGAGAAGGATCCGACCGTTCGCCTTTTCCAAAAAAAAGAGGCTCTGCCGAGGCGTAGCGCCACGAGATGTTCCGTCTCTGGGAAAGCACAGATCCCCAGTGCTGTTGTGCCTGTAGGTAGGGCCACAAGGGACGGTGAAGAGCAGCAAGAGCTTTCAGGGCTGGGCCCTTCCTCGTGGGAGAAGGATCCGACCGTTCGCCTTTTCAGAAAGAGGCTTGCCGAGACTGAGCCCCGTGAGATGTTCCGTCTCTGGGAAAGCACAGATCCCCAGTGCTGTTGTGCCTGTAGGTAGGGTGCCAAGGGGCGGTGAAGAGCAGCAAGAGCTTTCAGGGCTGGGCCCTTCCTCGTGGGAGAAGGATCCGACCGTTCGCCTTTTCCAAAAAAAAGAGGCTCTGCCGAGACTGTGCGCCGTGAGATGTTCAGTCTCTGGGAAAGCACAGATCCCCAGTGCTGTTGTGCCTGTAGGTAGGGTGCCAAGGGGCGGTGAAGAGCAGCAAGAGCTTTCAGGGCTGGGCCCTTCGTCGTGGGAGAAGGATCCGACCGTTCACCTTTTCAGAAAGAGGCTTGCCGAGACTGAGCCCCGTGAGATGTTCCGTCTCTGGGAAAGCACAGATCCCCAGTGCTGTTGTGCCTGTAGGTAGGGTGCCAAGGGACGGTGAAGAGCAGCAAGAGCTTTCAGGGCTGGGCCCTTCCTCGTGGGAGAAGGATCCGACCGTTCGCCTTTTCAGAAAGAGGCTTGCCGAGACTGAGCCCCGTGAGATGTTCCGTCTCTGGGAAAGCACAGATCCCCAGTGCTGTTGTGCCTGTAGGTAGGGTGCCAAGGGGCGGTGAAGAGCAGCAAGAGCTTTCAGGGCTGGGCCCTTCCTCGGGGGAGATGGATCGCACCATTCGTCTTTTCAGAAAGAGGCTTGCCGAGACTGAGCGCCGTGAGATGTTCCGTCTCTGGGAAAGCACAGATCCCCAGTGCTGTTGTGCCTGTAGGTAGGGTGCCAAGGGACGGTGAAGAGCAGCAAGAGCTTTCAGGGCTGGGCCCTTCCTCGTGGGAGAAGGATCCGACCGTTCGCCTTTTCCAGAAAAAAGAGGCTCTGCCGAGGCGTAGCGCCACGAGATGTTCCGTCTCTGGGAAAGCACAGATCCCCAGTGCTGTTGTGCCTGTAGGTAGGGTGCCAAGGGACGGTGAAGAGCAGCAAGAGCTTTCAGGGCTGGGCCTTTCCTCGTGGGAGAAGGATCCGACCGTTCGCCTTTTCAGAAAGAGGCTCTGCCGAGGCGTAGTGCCACGAGATGTTCCGTCTCTGGGAAAGCACAGATCCCCAGTGCTGTTGTGCCTGTAGGTAGGGTGCCAAGGGGCGGTGAAGAGCAGCAAGAGCTTTCAGGGCTGGGCCCTTCCTCGTGGGACAAGTATCCGACCGTTCGCCTTTTCAGAAACAGGCTTGCCGATACTGAGCCCCGTGAGATGTTCCGTCTCTGGGAAAGCACAGATCCCCAGTGCTGTTGTGCCTGTAGGTAGGGTGCCAAGGGACGGTGAAGAGCAGCAAGAGCTTTCAGGGCTGGGCCCTTCCTCGTGGGAGAAGGATCCGACCGTTCGCCTTTTCAGAAAGAGGCTTGCCGAGACTGAGCGCCGTGAGATGTTCCGTCTCTGGGAAAGCACAGATCCCCAGTGCTGTTGTGCCTGTAGGTAGGGTGCCAAGGGGCGGTGAAGAGCAGCAAGAGCTTTCAGGGCTGGGCCCTTCGTCGTGGGAGAAGGATCCGACCGTTCGCCTTTTCAGAAAGAGGATTGCCGAGACTGAGCCCCGTGAGATGTTCCGTCTCTGGGAAAGCACAGATCCCCAGTGCTGTTGTGCCTGTAGGTAGGGTGCCAAGGGACGGTGAACAGCAGCAAGAGCTTTCAGGGCTGGGCCCTTCGTCGTGGGAGAAGGATCGCACCATTCGTCTTTTCAGAAAGAGGCTTGCCGAGACTGAGCGCCGTGAGATGTTCCGTCTCTGGGAAAGCACAGATCCCCAGTGCTGTTGTGCCTGTAGGTAGGGTGCCAAGGGGCGGTGAAGAGCAGCAAGAGCTTTCAGGGCTGGGCCCTTCCTCGTGGGAGAAGGATCCGACCGTTCGCCTTTTCAGAAAGAGGCTTGCCGAGACTGAGCCCCGTGAGATGTTCCGTCTCTGGGAAAGCACAGATCCCCAGTGCTGTTGTGCCTGTAGGTAGGGTGCCAAGGGACGGTGAACAGCAGCAAGAGCTTTCAGGGCTGGGCCCTTCCTCGTGGGAGAAGGATCCGACCGTTCGCCTTTTCCAGAAAAAAGAGGCTCTGCCGAGGCGTAGCGCCACGAGATGTTCCGTCTCTGGGAAAGCACAGATCCCCAGTGCTGTTGTGCCTGTAGGTAGGGTGCCAAGGGACGGTGAAGAGCAGCAAGAGCTTTCAGGGCTGGGCCCTTCCTCGTGGGAGAAGGATCCGACCGTTCGCCTTTTCAGAAAGAGGCTTGCCGAGACTGAGCCCCGTGAGATGTTCCGTCTCTGGGAAAGCACAGATCCCCAGTGCTGTTGTGCCTGTAGGTAGGGTGCCAAGGGACGGTGAAGAGCAGCAAGAGCTTTCAGGGCTGGGCCCTTCCTCGTGGGAGAAGGATCCGACCGTTCGCCTTTTCAGAAAGAGGCTTGCCGAGACTGAGCCCCGTGAGATGTTCCGTCTCTGGGAAAGCACAGATCCCCAGTGCTGTTGTGCCTGTAGGTAGGGTGCCAAGGGACGGTGAAGAGCAGCAAGAGCTTTCAGGGCTGGGCCCTTCCTCGTGGGAGAAGGATCCGACCGTTCGCCTTTTCAGAAAGAGGCTTGCCGAGACTGAGCCCCGTGAGATGTTCCGTCTCTGGGAAAGCACAGATCCCCAGTGCTGTTGTGCCTGTAGGTAGGGTGCCAAGGGACGGTGAAGAGCAGCAAGAGCTTTCAGGGCTGGGCCCTTCCTCGTGGGAGAAGGATCCGACCGTTCGCCTTTTCCAGAAAAAAGAGGCTCTGCCGAGGCGTAGCGCCACGAGATGTTCCGTCTCTGGGAAAGCACACATCCCCAGTGCTGTTGTGCCTGTAGGTAGGGTGCCAAGGGACGGTGAAGAGCAGCAAGAGGTTTCAGGGCTGGGCCCTTCCTCGGGGGAGAAGGATCCGACCGTTCGCCTTTTCAGAAAGAGGCTTGCCGAGACTGAGCCCCGTGAGATGTTCCGTCTCTGGGAAAGCACAGATCCCCAGTGCTGTTGTGCCTGTAGGTAGGGTGCCAAGGGACGGTGAACAGCAGCAAGAGCTTTCAGGGCTGGGCCCTTCGTCGTGGGAGAAGGATCGCACCGTTCGTCTTTTCAGAAAGAGGCTTGCCGAGACTGAGCCCCGTGAGATGTTCCGTCTCTGGGAAAGCACAGATCCCCAGTGCTGTTGTGCCTGTAGGTAGGGTGCCAAGGGACGGTGAACAGCAGCAAGAGCTTTCAGGGCTGGGCCCTTCGTCGTGGGAGAAGGATCGCACCGTTCGTCTTTTCAGAAAGAGGCTTGCCGAGACTGAGCCCCGTGAGATGTTCCGTCTCTGGGAAAGCACAGATCCCCAGTGCTGTTGTGCCTGTAGGTAGGGTGCCAAGGGGCGGTGAAGAGCAGCAAGAGCTTTCAGGGCTGGGCCCTTCCTCGTGGGAGAAGGATCCGACCGTTCGCCTTTTCCAAAAAAAAGAGGCTCTGCCGAGACTGTGCGCCGTGAGATGTTCAGTCTCTGGGAAAGCACAGATCCCCAGTGCTGTTGTGCCTGTAGGTAGGGTGCCAAGGGGCGGTGAAGAGCAGCAAGAGCTTTCAGGGCTGGGCCCTTCCTCGTGGGAGAAGGATCCGACCGTTCACATTTTCAGAAAGAGGCTTGCCGAGACTGAGCCCCGTGAGATGTTCCGTCTCTGGGAAAGCACAGATCCCCAGTGCTGTTGTGCCTGTAGGTAGGGTGCCAAGGGACGGTGAAGAGCAGCAAGAGCTTTCAGGGCTGGGCCTTTCCTCGTGGGAGAAGGATCCGACCGTTCGCCTTTTCAGAAAGAGGCTCTGCCGAGGCGTAGTGCCACGAGATGTTCCGTCTCTGGGAAAGCACAGATCCCCAGTGCTGTTGTGCCTGTAGGTAGGGTGCCAAGGGGCGGTGAAGAGCAGCAAGAGCTTTCAGGGCTGGGCCCTTCCTCGTGGGAGAAGGATCCGACTGTTCGCCTTTTCCAAAAAAAAGAGGCTCTGCCGAGGCGTAGCACTACGAGATGTTCCGTCTCTGGGAAAGCACAGATCCCCAGTGCTGTTGTGCCTGTAGGTAGGGTGCCAAGGGGCGGTGAAGAGCAGCAAGAGCTTTCAGGGCTGGGCCCTTCCTCGTGGGACAAGTATCCGACCGTTCGCCTTTTCAGAAACAGGCTTGCCGAGACTGAGCGCCGTGAGATGTTCCGTCTCTGGGAAAGCACAGATCCCCAGTGCTGTTGTGCCTGTAGGTAGGGTGCCAAGGGGCGGTGAAGAGCAGCAAGAGCTTTCAGGGCTGGGCCCTTCCTCGTGGGAGAAGGATCCGACCGTTCGCCTTTTCAGAAAGAGGATTGCCGAGACTGAGCCCCGTGAGATGTTCCGTCTCTGGGAAAGCACAGATCCCCAGTGCTGTTGTGCCTGTAGGTAGGGTGCCAAGGGACGGTGAACAGCAGCAAGAGCTTTCAGGGCTGGGCCCTTCGTCGTGGGAGAAGGATCGCACCATTCGTCTTTTCAGAAAGAGGCTTGCCGAGACTGAGCGCCGTGAGATGTTCCGTCTCTGGGAAAGCACAGATCCCCAGTGCTGTTGTGCCTGTAGGTAGGGTGCCAAGGGGCGGTGAAGAGCAGCAAGAGCTTTCAGGGCTGGGCCCTTCCTCGTGGGAGAAGGATCCGACCGTTCGCCTTTTCAGAAAGAGGCTTGCCGAGACTGAGCCCCGTGAGATGTTCCGTCTCTGGGAAAGCACAGATCCCCAGTGCTGTTGTGCCTGTAGGTAGGGTGCCAAGGGACGGTGAACAGCAGCAAGAGCTTTCAGGGCTGGGCCCTTCCTCGTGGGAGAAGGATCCGACCGTTCGCCTTTTCCAGAAAAAAGAGGCTCTGCCGAGGCGTAGCGCCACGAGATGTTCCGTCTCTGGGAAAGCACAGATCCCCAGTGCTGTTGTGCCTGTAGGTAGGGTGCCAAGGGACGGTGAAGAGCAGCAAGAGCTTTCAGGGCTGGGCCCTTCCTCGTGGGAGAAGGATCCGACCGTTCGCCTTTTCAGAAAGAGGCTTGCCGAGACTGAGCCCCGTGAGATATTCCGTCTCTGGGAAAGCACAGATCCCCAGTGCTGTTGTGCCTGTAGGTAGGGTGCCAAGGGACGGTGAAGAGCAGCAAGAGCTTTCAGGGCTGGGCCCTTCCTCGTGGGAGAAGGATCCGACCGTTCGCCTTTTCAGAAAGAGGCTTGCCGAGACTGAGCCCCGTGAGATGTTCCGTCTCTGGGAAAGCACAGATCCCCAGTGCTGTTGTGCCTGTAGGTAGGGTGCCAAGGGACGGTGAAGAGCAGCAAGAGCTTTCAGGGCTGGGCCCTTCCTCGTGGGAGAAGGATCCGACCGTTCGCCTTTTCAGAAAGAGGCTTGCCGAGACTGAGCCCCGTGAGATGTTCCGTCTCTGGGAAAGCACAGATCCCCAGTGCTGTTGTGCCTGTAGGTAGGGTGCCAAGGGACGGTGAAGAGCAGCAAGAGCTTTCAGGGCTGGGCCCTTCCTCGTGGGAGAAGGATCCGACCGTTCGCCTTTTCCAGAAAAAAGAGGCTCTGCCGAGGCGTAGCGCCACGAGATGTTCCGTCTCTGGGAAAGCACACATCCCCAGTGCTGTTGTGCCTGTAGGTAGGGTGCCAAGGGACGGTGAAGAGCAGCAAGAGGTTTCAGGGCTGGGCCCTTCCTCGGGGGAGAAGGATCCGACCGTTCGCCTTTTCAGAAAGAGGCTTGCCGAGACTGAGCCCCGTGAGATGTTCCGTCTCTGGGAAAGCACAGATCCCCAGTGCTGTTGTGCCTGTAGGTAGGGTGCCAAGGGACGGTGAACAGCAGCAAGAGCTTTCAGGGCTGGGCCCTTCGTCGTGGGAGAAGGATCTGACCGTTCGCCTTTTCAGAAAGAGGCTTGCCGAGACTGAGCCCCGTGAGATGTTCCGTCTCTGGGAAAGCACAGATCCCCAGTGCTGTTGTGCCTGTAGGTAGGGTGCCAAGGGACGGTGAACAGCAGCAAGAGCTTTCAGGGCTGGGCCCTTCGTCGTGGGAGAAGGATCGCACCGTTCGTCTTTTCAGAAAGAGGCTTGCCGAGACTGAGCCCCGTGAGATGTTCCGTCTCTGGGAAAGCACAGATCCCCAGTGCTGTTGTGCCTGTAGGTAGGGTGCCAAGGGGCGGTGAAGAGCAGCAAGAGCTTTCAGGGCTGGGCCCTTCCTCGTGGGAGAAGGATCCGACCGTTCGCCTTTTCCAAAAAAAAGAGGCTCTGCCGAGACTGTGCGCCGTGAGATGTTCAGTCTCTGGGAAAGCACAGATCCCCAGTGCTGTTGTGCCTGTAGGTAGGGTGCCAAGGGGCGGTGAAGAGCAGCAAGAGCTTTCAGGGCTGGGCCCTTCCTCGTGGGAGAAGGATCCGACCGTTCACATTTTCAGAAAGAGGCTTGCCGAGACTGAGCCCCGTGAGATGTTCCGTCTCTGGGAAAGCACAGATCCCCAGTGCTGTTGTGCCTGTAGGTAGGGTGCCAAGGGGCGGTGAAGAGCAGCAAGAGCTTTCAGGGCTGGGCCCTTCCTCGGGGGAGATGGATCGCACCGTTCGTCTTTTCAGAAAGAGGCTTGCCGAGACTGAGCGCCGTGAGATGTTCCGTCTCTGGGAAAGCACAGATCCCCAGTGCTGTTGTGCCTGTAGGTAGGGTGCCAAGGGGCGGTGAACAGCAGCAAGAGCTTTCAGGGCTGGGCCCTTCCTCGTGGGAGAAGGATCCGACCGTTCGCCTTTTCCAGAAAAAAGAGGCTCTGCCGAGGCGTAGCGCCACGAGATGTTCCGTCTCTGGGAAAGCACAGATCCCCAGTGCTGTTGTGCCTGTAGGTAGGGTGCCAAGGGACGGTGAAGAGCAGCAAGAGCTTTCAGGGCTGGGCCTTTCCTCGTGGGAGAAGGATCCGACCGTTCGCCTTTTCAGAAAGAGGCTCTGCCGAGGCGTAGTGCCACGAGATGTTCCGTCTCTGGGAAAGCACAGATCCCCAGTGCTGTTGTGCCTGTAGGTAGGGTGCCAAGGGGCGGTGAAGAGCAGCAAGAGCTTTCAGGGCTGGGCCCTTCCTCGGGGGAGAAGGATCCGACCGTTCGCCTTTTCCAAAAAAAAGAGGCTCTGCCGAGGCGTAGCACTACGAGATGTTCCGTCTCTGCGAAAGCATAGATGCCCAGTGCTGTTGTGCCTGTAGGTAGGGTGCCAAGGGGCGGTGAAGAGCAGCAAGAGCTTTCAGGGCTGGGCCCTTCGTCGTGGGAGAAGGATCCGACCGTTCGCCTTTTCCAAAAAAAAGAGGCTCTGCCGAGACTGTGCACCGTGAGATGTTCAGTCTCTGGGAAAGCACAGATCCCCAGTGCTGTTGTGCCTGTAGGTAGGGTGCCAAGGGACGGTGAAGAGCAGCAAGAGCTTTCAGGGCTGGGCCCTTCCTCGTGGGAGAAGGATCCGACCGTTCACCTTTTCAGAAAGAGGCTTGCCGAGACTGAGCCCCGTGAGATGTTCCGTCTCTGGGAAAGCACAGATCCCCAGTGCTGTTGTGCCTGTAGGTAGGGTGCCAAGGGACAGTGAAGAGCAGCAAGAGCTTTCAGGGCTGGGCCCTTCCTCGTGGGAGAAGGATCCGACCGTTCGCCTTTTCCAAAAAAAAGAGGCTCTGCCGAGGCGTAGCGCCACGAGATGTTCCGTCTCTGGGAAAGCACAGATCCCCAGTGCTGTTGTGCCTGTAGGTAGGGTGCCAAGGGACGGTGAAGAGCAGCAAGAGCTTTCAGGGCTGGGCCCTTCCTCGTGGGAGAAGGATCCGACCGTTCGCCTTTTCCAGAAAAAAGAGGCTCTGCCGAGGCGTAGCGCCACGAGATGTTCCGTCTCTGGGAAAGCACAGATCCCCACTGCTGTTGTGCCTGTAGGTAGGGTGCCAAGGGACGGTGAAGAGCAGCAAGAGCTTTCAGGGCTGGGCCCTTCCTCGTGGGAGAAGGATCCGACCGTTCGCCTTTTCAGAAAGAGGCTTGCCGAGACTGAGCCCCGTGAGATGTTCCGTCTCTGGGAAAGCACAGATCCCCAGTGCTGTTGTGCCTGTAGGTAGGGTGCCAAGGGGCGGTGAAGAGCAGCAAGAGCTTTCAGGGCTGGGCCCTTCCTCGTGGGAGAAGGATCCGACCGTTCGCCTTTTCCAAAAAAAAGAGGCTCTGCCGAGGCGTAGCACTACGAGATGTTCCGTCTCTGCGAAAGCATAGATCCCCAGTGCTGTTGTGCCTGTAGGTAGGGTGCCAAGGGGCGGTGAAGAGCAGCAAGAGCTTTCAGGGCTGGGCCCTTCCTCGGGGGATATGGATCGCACCGTTTGCCTTTTCAGAAAGAGGCTTGCCGAGACTGAGCCCCGTGAGATGTTCCGTCTCTGGGAAAGCACAGATCCCCAGTGCTGTTGTGCCTGTAGGTAGGGTGCAAAGGGGCGGTGAAGAGCAGCAAGAGCTTTCAGGGCTGGGCCCTTCCTCGTGGGACAAGTATCCGACCGTTCGCCTTTTCAGAAAGAGGCTTGCCGAGACTGAGCCCCGTGAGATGTTCCGTCTCTGGGAAAGCACAGATCCCCACTGCTGTTGTGCCTGTAGGTAGGGTGCCAAGGGACGGTGAAGAGCAGCAAGAGCTTTCAGGGCTGGGCCCTTCCTCGTGGGAGAAGAATCCGACCATTCGCCTTTTCAGAAAGAGGCTTGCCGAGACTGAGCCCCGTGAGATGTTCCGTCTCTGGGAAAGCACAGATCCCCAGTGCTGTTGTGCCTGTAGGTAGGGTGCCAAGGGGCGGTGAAGAGCAGCAAGAGCTTTCAGGGCTGGGCCCTTCCTCGGGGGAGATGGATCGCACCGTTCGTCTTTTCAGAAAGAGGCTTGCCGAGACTGAGCCCCGTGAGATGTTCCGTCTCTGGGAAAGCACAGATCCCCAGTGCTGTTGTGCCTGTAGGTAGGGTGCCAAGGGGCGGTGAAGAGCAGCAAGAGCTTTCAGGGCTGGGCCCTTCCTCGTGGGACAAGTATCCGACCGTTCGCCTTTTCAGAAAGAGGCTTGCCGAGACTGAGCCCCGTGAGATGTTCCGTCTCTGGGAAAGCACAGATCCCCAGTGCTGTTGTGCCTGTAGGTAGGGTGCCAAGGGACGGTGAAGAGCAGCAAGAGCTTTCAGGGCTGGGCCCTTCCTCGTGGGAGAAGGATCCGACCGTTCGCCTTTTCAGAAAGAGGCTTGCCGAGACTGAGCCCCGTGAGATGTTCCGTCTCTGGGAAAGCACAGATCCCCAGTGCTGTTGTGCCTGTAGGTAGGGTGCCAAGGGGCGGTGAAGAGCAGCAAGAGCTTTCAGGGCTGGGCCCTTCCTCGTGGGAGAAGGATCCGACCGTTCGCCTTTTCCAAAAAAAAGAGGCTCTGCCGAGACTGTGCGCCGTGAGATGTTCAGTCTCTGGGAAAGCACAGATCCCCAGTGCTGTTGTGCCTGTAGGTAGGGTGCCAAGGGGCGGTGAAGAGCAGCAAGAGCTTTCAGGGCTGGGCCCTTCCTCGTGGGAGAAGGATCCGACCGTTCACCTTTTCAGAAAGAGGCTTGCCGAGACTGAGCCCCGTGAGATGTTCCGTCTCTGGGAAAGCACAGATCCCCAGTGCTGTTGTGCCTGTAGGTAGGGTGCCAAGGGGCGGTGAAGAGCAGCAAGAGCTTTCAGGGCTGGGCCCTTCCTCGGGGGAGATGGATCGCACCGTTCGTCTTTTCAGAAAGAGGCTTGCCGAGACTGAGCGCCGTGAGATGTTCCGTCTCTGGGAAAGCACAGATCCCCAGTGCTGTTGTGCCTGTAGGTAGGGTGCCAAGGGATTGTGAAGAGCAGCAAGAGCTTTCAGGGCTGGGCCCTTCCTCGTGGGAGAAGGATCCGACCGTTCGCCTTTTCCAAAAAAAAGAGGCTCTGCCGAGACTGTGCGCCGTGAGATGTTCAGTCTCTGGGAAAGCACAGATCCCCAGTGCTGTTGTGCCTGTAGGTAGGGTGCCAAGGGGCGGTGAAGAGCAGCAAGAGCTTTCAGGGCTGGGCCCTTCCTCGTGGGAGAAGGATCCGACCGTTCACCTTTTCAGAAAGAGGCTTGCCGAGACTGAGCCCCGTGAGATGTTCCGTCTCTGGGAAAGCACAGATCCCCAGTGCTGTTGTGCCTGTAGGTAGGGTGCCAAGGGGCGGTGAAGAGCAGCAAGAGCTTTCAGGGCTGGGCCCTTCCTCGGGGGAGATGGATCGCACCGTTCGTCTTTTCAGAAAGAGGCTTGCCGAGACTGAGCCCCGTGAGATGTTCCGTCTCTGGGAAAGCACAGATCCCCAGTGCTGTTGTGCCTGTAGGTAGGGTGCCAAGGGACGGTGAAGAGCAGCAAGAGCTTTCAGGGCTGGGCCCTTCCTCGTGGGAGAAGGATCCGACCGTTCGCCTTTTCAGAAAGAGGCTTGCCGAGACTGAGCCCCGTGAGATGTTCCGTCTCTGGGAAAGCACAGATCCCCAGTGCTGTTGTGCCTGTAGGTAGGGTGCCAAGGGACGGTGAAGAGCAGCAAGAGCTTTCAGGGCTGGGCCCTTCCTCGTGGGAGAAGGATCCGACCGTTCACCTTTCCAGAAAAAAGAGGCTCTGCCGAGGCGTAGCGCCACGAGATGTTCCGTCTCTGGGAAAGCACAGATCCCCAGTGCTGTTGTGCCTGTAGGTAGGGTGCCAAGGGACGGTGAAGAGCAGCAAGAGCTTTCAGGGCTGGGCCCTTCCTCGGGGGAGATGGATCGCACCGTTCGTCTTTTCAGAAAGAGGCTTGCCGAGACTGAGCGCCGTGAGATGTTCCGTCTCTGGGAAAGCACAGATCCCCAGTGCTGTTGTGCCTGTAGGTAGGGTGCCAAGGGACGGTGAAGAGCAGCAAGAGCTTTCAGGGCTGGGCCCTTCCTCGTGGGAGAAGGATCTGACCGTTCGCCTTTTCCAAAAAAAAGAGGCTCTGCCGAGACTGTGCGCCGTGAGATGTTCAGTCTCTGGGAAAGCACAGATCCCCAGTGCTGTTGTGCCTGTAGGTAGGGTGCCAAGGGGCGGTGAAGAGCAGCAAGAGCTTTCAGGGCTGGGCCCTTCCTCGTGGGAGAAGGATCCGACCGTTCACCTTTTCAGAAAGAGGCTTGCCGAGACTGAGCCCCGTGAGATGTTCCGTCTCTGGGAAAGCACAGATCCCCAGTGCTGTTGTGCCTGTAGGTAGGGTGCCAAGGGGCGGTGAAGAGCAGCAAGAGCTTTCAGGGCTGGGCCCTTCCTCGGGGGAGATGGATCGCACCGTTCGTCTTTTCAGAAAGAGGCTTGCCGAGACTGAGCGCCGTGAGATGTTCCGTCTCTGGGAAAGCACAGATCCCCAGTGCTGTTGTGCCTGTAGGTAGGGTGCCAAGGGACGGTGAACAGCAGCAAGAGCTTTCAGGGCTGGGCCCTTCCTCGTGGGAGAAGGATCCGACCGTTCGCCTTTTCCAGAAAAAAGAGGCTCTGCCGAGGCGTAGCGCCACGAGATGTTCCGTCTCTGGGAAAGCAAAGATCCCCAGTGCTGTTGTGCCTGTAGGTAGGGTGCCAAGGGACGGTGAAGAGCAGCAAGAGCTTTCAGGGCTGGGCCTTTCCTCGTGGGAGAAGGATCCGACCGTTCGCCTTTTCAGAAAGAGGCTTGCCGAGACTGAGCGCCGTGAGATGTTCCGTCTCTGGGAAAGCACAGATCCCCAGTGCTGTTGTGCCTGTAGGTAGGGTGCCAAGGGGCGGTGAAGAGCAGCAAGAGCTTTCAGGGCTGGGCCCTTCCTCGGGGGAGAAGGATCCGACCGTTCGCCTTTTCCAAAAAAAAGAGGCTCTGCCGAGGCGTAGCACTACGAGATGTTCCGTCTCTGGGAAAGCACAGATCCCCAGTGCTGTTGTGCCTGTAGGTAGGGTGCCAAGGGGCGGTGAAGAGCAGCAAGAGCTTTCAGGGCTGGGCCCTTCCTCGTGGGAGAAGGATCCGACCGTTCGCCTTTTCAGAAAGAGGCTTGCCGAGACTGAGCCCCGTGAGATGTTCCGTCTCTGGGAAAGCACAGATCCCCAGTGCTGTTGTGCCTGTAGGTAGGGTGCCAAGGGGCGGTGAAGAGCAGCAAGAGCTTTCAGGGCTGGGCCCTTCCTCGGGGGAGATGGATCGCACCATTCGTCTTTTCAGAAAGAGGCTTGCCGAGACTGAGCGCCGTGAGATGTTCCGTCTCTGGGAAAGCACAGATCCCCAGTGCTGTTGTGCCTGTAGGTAGGGTGCCAAGGGACGGTGAAGAGCAGCAAGAGCTTTCAGGGCTGGGCCCTTCCTCGTGGGAGAAGGATCCGACCGTTCGCCTTTTCAGAAAGAGGCTTGCCGAGACTGAGCGCCGTGAGATGTTCCGTCTCTGGGAAAGCACAGATCCCCAGTGCTGTTGTGCCTGTAGGTAGGGTGCCAAGGGGCGGTGAAGAGCAGCAAGAGCTTTCAGGGCTGGGCCCTTCCTCGGGGGAGATGGATCGCACCATTCGTCTTTTCAGAAAGAGGCTTGCCGAGACTGAGCCCCGTGAGATGTTCCGTCTCTGGGAAAGCACAGATCCCCAGTGCTGTTGTGCCTGTAGGTAGGGTGCCAAGGGACGGTGAAGAGCAGCAAGAGCTTTCAGGGCTGGGCCCTTCCTCGTGGGAGAAGGATCCGACCGTTCGCCTTTTCCAGAAAAAAGAGGCTCTGCCGAGGCGTAGCGCCACGAGATGTTCCGTCTCTGGGAAAGCACAGATCCCCAGTGCTGTTGTGCCTGTAGGTAGGGTGCCAAGGGGCGGTGAAGAGCAGCAAGAGCTTTCAGGGCTGGGCCTTTCCTCGTGGGAGAAGGATCCGACCGTTCGCCTTTTCAGAAAGAGGCTTGCCGAGACTGAGCGCCGTGAGATGTTCCGTCTCTGGGAAAGCACAGATCCCCAGTGCTGTTGTGCCTGTAGGTAGGGTGCCAAGGGGCGGTGAAGAGCAGCAAGAGCTTTCAGGGCTGGGCCCTTCCTCGTGGGAGAAGGATCCGACCGTTCGCCTTTTCCAAAAAAAAGAGGCTCTGCCGAGGCGTAGCACTACGTGATGTTCCGTCTCTGCGAAAGCATAGATGCCCAGTGCTGTTGTGCCTGTAGGTAGGGTGCCAAGGGGCGGTGAAGAGCAGCAAGAGCTTTCAGGGCTGGGCCCTTCGTCGTGGGAGAAGGATCCGACCGTTCGCCTTTTCCAAAAAAAAGAGGCTCTGCCGAGACTGTGCGCCGTGAGATGTTCAGTCTCTGGGAAAGCACAGATCCCCAGTGCTGTTGTGCCTGTAGGTAGGGTGCCAAGGGACGGTGAAGAGCAGCAAGAGCTTTCAGGGCTGGGCCCTTCCTCGTGGGAGAAGGATCCGACCGTTCACCTTTTCAGAAAGAGGCTTGCCGAGACTGAGCCCCGTGAGATGTTCCGTCTCTGGGAAAGCACAGATCCCCAGTGCTGTTGTGCCTGTAGGTAGGGTGCCAAGGGACAGTGAAGAGCAGCAAGAGCTTTCAGGGCTGGGCCCTTCCTCGTGGGAGAAGGATCCGACCGTTCGCCTTTTCCAAAAAAAAGAGGCTCTGCCGAGGCGTAGCGCCACGAGATGTTCCGTCTCTGGGAAAGCACAGATCCCCAGTGCTGTTGTGCCTGTAGGTAGGGTGCCAAGGGACGGTGAAGAGCAGCAAGAGCTTTCAGGGCTGGGCCCTTCCTCGTGGGAGAAGGATCCGACCGTTCGCCTTTTCCAGAAAAAAGAGGCTCTGCCGAGGCGTAGCGCCACGAGATGTTCCGTCTCTGGGAAAGCACAGATCCCCACTGCTGTTGTGCCTGTAGGTAGGGTGCCAAGGGACGGTGAAGAGCAGCAAGAGCTTTCAGGGCTGGGCCCTTCCTCGTGGGAGAAGGATCCGACCGTTCGCCTTTTCAGAAAGAGGCTTGCCGAGACTGAGCCCCGTGAGATGTTCCGTCTCTGGGAAAGCACAGATCCCCAGTGCTGTTGTGCCTGTAGGTAGGGTGCCAAGGGGCGGTGAAGAGCAGCAAGAGCTTTCAGGGCTGGGCCCTTCCTCGTGGGACAAGTATCCGACCGTTCGCCTTTTCAGAAAGAGGCTTGCCGAGACTGAGCGCCGTGAGATGTTCCGTCTCTGGGAAAGCACAGATCCCCAGTGCTGTTGTGCCTGTAGGTAGGGTGCCAAGGGACGGTGAAGAGCAGCAAGAGCTTTCAGGGCTGGGCCCTTCCTCGTGGGAGAAGAATCCGACCATTCGCCTTTTCAGAAAGAGGCTTGCCGAGACTGAGCCCCGTGAGATGTTCCGTCTCTGGGAAAGCACAGATCCCCAGTGCTGTTGTGCCTGTAGGTAGGGTGCCAAGGGGCGGTGAAGAGCAGCAAGAGCTTTCAGGGCTGGGCCCTTCCTCGGGGGAGAAGGATCCGACCGTTCGCCTTTTCCAAAAAAAAGAGGCTCTGCCGAGGCGTAGCACTACGAGATGTTCCGTCTCTGCGAAAGCATAGATCCCCAGTGCTGTTGTGCCTGTAGGTAGGGTGCCAAGGGGCGGTGAAGAGCAGCAAGAGCTTTCAGGGCTGGGCCCTTCCTCGGGGGAGATGGATCGCACCGTTCGTCTTTTCAGAAAGAGGCTTGCCGAGACTGAGCCCCGTGAGATGTTCCGTCTCTGGGAAAGCACAGATCCCCAGTGCTGTTGTGCCTGTAGGTAGGGTGCCAAGGGGCGGTGAAGAGCAGCAAGAGCTTTCAGGGCTGGGCCCTTCCTCGTGGGACAAGTATCCGACCGTTCGCCTTTTCAGAAAGAGGCTTGCCGAGACTGAGCCCCGTGAGATGTTCCGTCTCTGGGAAAGCACAGATCCCCAGTGCTGTTGTGCCTGTAGGTAGGGTGCCAAGGGACGGTGAAGAGCAGCAAGAGCTTTCAGGGCTGGGCCCTTCCTCGTGGGAGAAGGATCTGACCGTTCGCCTTTTCCAAAAAAAAGAGGCTCTGCCGAGACTGTGCGCCGTGAGATGTTCAGTCTCTGGGAAAGCACAGATCCCCAGTGCTGTTGTGCCTGTAGGTAGGGTGCCAAGGGGCGGTGAAGAGCAGCAAGAGCTTTCAGGGCTGGGCCCTTCCTCGTGGGAGAAGGATCCGACCGTTCACCTTTTCAGAAAGAGGCTTGCCGAGACTGAGCCCCGTGAGATGTTCCGTCTCTGGGAAAGCACAGATCCCCAGTGCTGTTGTGCCTGTAGGTAGGGTGCCAAGGGGCGGTGAAGAGCAGCAAGAGCTTTCAGGGCTGGGCCCTTCCTCGTGGGAGAAGGATCCGACCGTTCACCTTTTCAGAAAGAGGCTTGCCGAGACTGAGCCCCGTGAGATGTTCCGTCTCTGGGAAAGCACAGATCCCCAGTGCTGTTGTGCCTGTAGGTAGGGTGCCAAGGGGCGGTGAAGAGCAGCAAGAGCTTTCAGGGCTGGGCCCTTCCTCGGGGGAGATGGATCGCACCGTTCGTCTTTTCAGAAAGAGGCTTGCCGAGACTGAGCGCCGTGAGATGTTCCGTCTCTGGGAAAGCACAGATCCCCAGTGCTGTTGTGCCTGTAGGTAGGGTGCCAAGGGACGGTGAAGAGCAGCAAGAGCTTTCAGGGCTGGGCCCTTCCTCGTGGGAGAAGGATCCGACCGTTCGCCTTTTCAGAAAGAGGCTTGCCGAGACTGAGCCCCGTGAGATGTTCCGTCTCTGGGAAAGCACAGATCCCCAGTGCTGTTGTGCCTGTAGGTAGGGTGCCAAGGGACGGTGAAGAGCAGCAAGAGCTTTCAGGGCTGGGCCCTTCCTCGTGGGAGAAGGATCCGACCGTTCACCTTTCCAGAAAAAAGAGGCTCTGCCGAGGCGTAGCGCCACGAGATGTTCCGTCTCTGGGAAAGCACAGATCCCCAGTGCTGTTGTGCCTGTAGGTAGGGTGCCAAGGGGCGGTGAAGAGCAGCAAGAGCTTTCAGGGCTGGGCCCTTCCTCGTGGGAGAAGGATCCGACCGTTCGCCTTTTCCAAAAAAAAGAGGCTCTGCCGAGGCGTAGCACTACGAGATGTTCCGTCTCTGCGAAAGCATAGATCCCCAGTGCTGTTGTGCCTGTAGGTAGGGTGCCAAGGGGCGGTGAAGAGCAGCAAGAGCTTTCAGGGCTGGGCCCTTCCTCGTGGGAGAAGGATCCGACCGTTCGCCTTTTCCAAAAAAAAGAGGCTCTGCCGAGGCGTAGCACTACGAGATGTTCCGTCTCTGGGAAAGCACAGATCCCCAGTGCTGTTGTGCCTGTAGGTAGGGTGCCAAGGGACGGTGAAGAGCCGCAAGAGCTTTCAGGGCTGGGCCCTTCCTCGTGGGAGAAGGATCCGACCGTTCGCCTTTTCAGAAAGAGGCTTGCCGAGACTGAGCCCCGTGAGATGTTCCGTCTCTGGGAAAGCACAGATCCCCAGTGCTGTTGTGCCTGTAGGTAGGGTGCCAAGGGACGGTGAAGAGCAGCAAGAGCTTTCAGGGCTGGGCCCTTCCTCGTGGGAGAAGGATCCGACCGTTCGCCTTTTCCAAAAAAAAGAGGCTCTGCCGAGGCGTAGCGCCACGAGATGTTCCGTCTCTGGGAAAGCACAGATCCCCAGTGCTGTTGTGCCTGTAGGTAGGGCCACAAGGGACGGTGAAGAGCAGCAAGAGCTTTCAGGGCTGGGCCCTTCCTCGTGGGAGAAGGATCCGACCGTTCGCCTTTTCAGAAAGAGGCTTGCCGAGACTGAGCCCCGTGAGATGTTCCGTCTCTGGGAAAGCACAGATCCCCAGTGCTGTTGTGCCTGTAGGTAGGGTGCCAAGGGGCGGTGAAGAGCAGCAAGAGCTTTCAGGGCTGGGCCCTTCCTCGTGGGAGAAGGATCCGACCGTTCGCCTTTTCCAAAAAAAAGAGGCTCTGCCGAGACTGTGCGCCGTGAGATGTTCAGTCTCTGGGAAAGCACAGATCCCCAGTGCTGTTGTGCCTGTAGGTAGGGTGCCAAGGGGCGGTGAAGAGCAGCAAGAGCTTTCAGGGCTGGGCCCTTCGTCGTGGGAGAAGGATCCGACCGTTCACCTTTTCAGAAAGAGGCTTGCCGAGACTGAGCCCCGTGAGATGTTCCGTCTCTGGGAAAGCACAGATCCCCAGTGCTGTTGTGCCTGTAGGTAGGGTGCCAAGGGACGGTGAAGAGCAGCAAGAGCTTTCAGGGCTGGGCCCTTCCTCGTGGGAGAAGGATCCGACCGTTCACCTTTTCAGAAAGAGGCTTGCCGAGACTGAGCCCCGTGAGATGTTCCGTCTCTGGGAAAGCACAGATCCCCAGTGCTGTTGTGCCTGTAGGTAGGGTGCCAAGGGGCGGTGAAGAGCAGCAAGAGCTTTCAGGGCTGGGCCCTTCCTCGGGGGAGATGGATCGCACCATTCGTCTTTTCAGAAAGAGGCTTGCCGAGACTGAGCGCCGTGAGATGTTCCGTCTCTGGGAAAGCACAGATCCCCAGTGCTGTTGTGCCTGTAGGTAGGGTGCCAAGGGACGGTGAAGAGCAGCAAGAGCTTTCAGGGCTGGGCCCTTCCTCGTGGGAGAAGGATCCGACCGTTCGCCTTTTCAGAAAGAGGCTTGCCGAGACTGAGCCCCGTGAGATGTTCCGTCTCTGGGAAAGCACAGATCCCCAGTGCTGTTGTGCCTGTAGGTAGGGTGCCAAGGGACGGTGAAGAGCAGCAAGAGCTTTCAGGGCTGGGCCCTTCCTCGTGGGAGAAGGATCCGACCGTTCGCCTTTTCCAGAAAAAAGAGGCTCTGCCGAGGCGTAGCGCCACGAGATGTTCCGTCTCTGGGAAAGCACAGATCCCCAGTGCTGTTGTGCCTGTAGGTAGGGTGCCAAGGGACGGTGAAGAGCAGCAAGAGCTTTCAGGGCTGGGCCTTTCCTCGTGGGAGAAGGATCCGACCGTTCGCCTTTTCAGAAAGAGGCTTGCCGAGACTGAGCCCCGTGAGATGTTCCGTCTCTGGGAAAGCACAGATCCCCAGTGCTGTTGTGCCTGTAGGTAGGGTGCCAAGGGGCGGTGAAGAGCAGCAAGAGCTTTCAGGGCTGGGCCCTTCGTCGTGGGAGAAGGATCCGACCGTTCGCCTTTTCCAAAAAAAAGAGGCTCTGCCGAGGCGTAGCACTACGAGATGTTCCGTCTCTGGGAAAGCACAGATCCCCAGTGCTGTTGTGCCTGTAGGTAGGGTGCCAAGGGACGGTGAAGAGCAGCAAGAGCTTTCAGGGCTGGGCCCTTCCTCGTGGGAGAAGGATCCGACCGTTCACCTTTTCAGAAAGAGGCTTGCCGAGACTGAGCGCCACGAGATGTTCCGTCTCTGGGAAAGCACAGATCCCCAGTGCTGTTGTGCCTGTAGGTAGGGTGCCAAGGGACAGTGAAGAGCAGCAAGAGCTTTCAGGGCTGGGCCCTTCCTCGTGGGAGAAGGATCCGACCGTTCGCCTTTTCCAAAAAAAAGAGGCTCTGCCGAGGCGTAGCGCCACGAGATGTTCCGTCTCTGGGAAAGCACAGATCCCCAGTGCTGTTGTGCCTGTAGGTAGGGCCACAAGGGACGGTGAAGAGCAGCAAGAGCTTTCAGGGCTGGGCCCTTCCTCGTGGGAGCAGGATCCGACCGTTCGCCTTTTCAGAAAGAGGCTTGCCGAGACTGAGCCCCGTGAGATGTTCCGTCTCTGGGAAAGCACAGATCCCCAGTGCTGTTGTGCCTGTAGGTAGGGTGCCAAGGGGCGGTGAAGAGCAGCAAGAGCTTTCAGGGCTGGGCCTTTCCTCGTGGGAGAAGGATCCGACCGTTCGCCTTTTCAGAAAGAGGCTTGCCGAGACTGAGCGCCGTGAGATGTTCCGTCTCTGGGAAAGCACAGATCCCCAGTGCTGTTGTGCCTGTAGGTAGGGTGCCAAGGGGCGGTGAAGAGCAGCAAGAGCTTTCAGGGCTGGGCCCTTCCTCGTGGGAGAAGGATCCGACCGTTCGCCTTTTCCAAAAAAAAGAGGCTCTGCCGAGGCGTAGCACTACGAGATGTTCCGTCTCTGCGAAAGCATAGATGCCCAGTGCTGTTGTGCCTGTAGGTAGGGTGCCAAGGGGCGGTGAAGAGCAGCAAGAGCTTTCAGGGCTGGGCCCTTCCTCGTGGGAGAAGGATCCGACCGTTCGCCTTTTCCAAAAAAAAGAGGCTCTGCCGAGGCGTAGCACTACGAGATGTTCCGTCTCTGGGAAAGCACAGATCCCCAGTGCTGTTGTGCCTGTAGGTAGGGTGCCAAGGGACGGTGAAGAGCAGCAAGAGCTTTCAGGGCTGGGCCCTTCCTCGTGGGAGAAGGATCCGACCGTTCACCTTTTCAGAAAGAGGCTTGCCGAGACTGAGCCCCGTGAGATGTTCCGTCTCTGGGAAAGCACAGATCCCCAGTGCTGTTGTGCCTGTAGGTAGGGTGCCAAGGGACAGTGAAGAGCAGCAAGAGCTTTCAGGGCTGGGCCCTTCCTCGTGGGAGAAGGATCCGACCGTTCGCCTTTTCCAAAAAAAAGAGGCTCTGCCGAGGCGTAGCGCCACGAGATGTTCCGTCTCTGGGAAAGCACAGATCCCCAGTGCTGTTGTGCCTGTAGGTAGGGTGCCAAGGGACGGTGAAGAGCAGCAAGAGCTTTCAGGGCTGGGCCCTTCCTCGTGGGAGAAGGATCCGACCGTTCGCCTTTTCCAGAAAAAAGAGGCTCTGCCGAGGCGTAGCGCCACGAGATGTTCCGTCTCTGGGAAAGCACAGATCCCCAGTGCTGTTGTGCCTGTAGGTAGGGCCACAAGGGACGGTGAAGAGCAGCAAGAGCTTTCAGGGCTGGGCCCTTCCTCGTGGGAGAAGGATCCGACCGTTCGCCTTTTCAGAAAGAGGCTTGCCGAGACTGAGCCCCGTGAGATGTTCCGTCTCTGGGAAAGCACAGATCCCCAGTGCTGTTGTGCCTGTAGGTAGGGTGCCAAGGGGCGGTGAAGAGCAGCAAGAGCTTTCAGGGCTGGGCCCTTCCTCGTGGGAGAAGGATCCGACCGTTCGCCTTTTCCAAAAAAAAGAGGCTCTGCCGAGACTGTGCGCCGTGAGATGTTCAGTCTCTGGGAAAGCACAGATCCCCAGTGCTGTTGTGCCTGTAGGTAGGGTGCCAAGGGGCGGTGAAGAGCAGCAAGAGCTTTCAGGGCTGGGCCCTTCGTCGTGGGAGAAGGATCCGACCGTTCACCTTTTCAGAAAGAGGCTTGCCGAGACTGAGCCCCGTGAGATGTTCCGTCTCTGGGAAAGCACAGATCCCCAGTGCTGTTGTGCCTGTAGGTAGGGTGCCAAGGGACGGTGAAGAGCAGCAAGAGCTTTCAGGGCTGGGCCCTTCCTCGTGGGAGAAGGATCCGACCGTTCACCTTTTCAGAAAGAGGCTTGCCGAGACTGAGCCCCGTGAGATGTTCCGTCTCTGGGAAAGCACAGATCCCCAGTGCTGTTGTGCCTGTAGGTAGGGTGCCAAGGGGCGGTGAAGAGCAGCAAGAGCTTTCAGGGCTGGGCCCTTCCTCGGGGGAGATGGATCGCACCATTCGTCTTTTCAGAAAGAGGCTTGCCGAGACTGAGCGCCGTGAGATGTTCCGTCTCTGGGAAAGCACAGATCCCCAGTGCTGTTGTGCCTGTAGGTAGGGTGCCAAGGGACGGTGAAGAGCAGCAAGAGCTTTCAGGGCTGGGCCCTTCCTCGTGGGAGAAGGATCCGACCGTTCGCCTTTTCAGAAAGAGGCTTGCCGAGACTGAGCCCCGTGAGATGTTCCGTCTCTGGGAAAGCACAGATCCCCAGTGCTGTTGTGCCTGTAGGTAGGGTGCCAAGGGACGGTGAAGAGCAGCAAGAGCTTTCAGGGCTGGGCCCTTCCTCGTGGGAGAAGGATCCGACCGTTCGCCTTTTCCAGAAAAAAGAGGCTCTGCCGAGGCGTAGCGCCACGAGATGTTCCGTCTCTGGGAAAGCACAGATCCCCAGTGCTGTTGTGCCTGTAGGTAGGGTGCCAAGGGACGGTGAAGAGCAGCAAGAGCTTTCAGGGCTGGGCCTTTCCTCGTGGGAGAAGGATCCGACCGTTCGCCTTTTCAGAAAGAGGCTTGCCGAGACTGAGCGCCGTGAGATGTTCCGTCTCTGGGAAAGCACAGATCCCCAGTGCTGTTGTGCCTGTAGGTAGGGTGCCAAGGGACAGTGAAGAGCAGCAAGAGCTTTCAGGGCTGGGCCCTTCCTCGTGGGAGAAGGATCCGACCGTTCGCCTTTTCCAAAAAAAAGAGGCTCTGCCGAGGCGTAGCGCCACGAGATGTTCCGTCTCTGGGAAAGCACAGATCCCCAGTGCTGTTGTGCCTGTAGGTAGGGCCACAAGGGACGGTGAAGAGCAGCAAGAGCTTTCAGGGCTGGGCCCTTCCTCGTGGGAGAAGGATCCGACCGTTCGCCTTTTCCAAAAAAAAGAGGCTCTGCCGAGGCGTAGCACTACGAGATGTTCCGTCTCTGGGAAAGCACAGATCCCCAGTGCTGTTGTGCCTGTAGGTAGGGTGCCAAGGGACGGTGAAGAGCAGCAAGAGCTTTCAGGGCTGGGCCCTTCCTCGTGGGAGAAGGATCCGACCGTTCACCTTTTCAGAAAGAGGCTTGCCGAGACTGAGCCCCGTGAGATGTTCCGTCTCTGGGAAAGCACAGATCCCCAGTGCTGTTGTGCCTGTAGGTAGGGTGCCAAGGGACAGTGAAGAGCAGCAAGAGCTTTCAGGGCTGGGCCCTTCCTCGTGGGAGAAGGATCCGACCGTTCGCCTTTTCCAAAAAAAAGAGGCTCTGCCGAGGCGTAGCGCCACGAGATGTTCCGTCTCTGGGAAAGCACAGATCCCCAGTGCTGTTGTGCCTGTAGGTAGGGTGCCAAGGGACGGTGAAGAGCAGCAAGAGCTTTCAGGGCTGGGCCCTTCCTCGTGGGAGAAGGATCCGACCGTTCGCCTTTTCCAGAAAAAAGAGGCTCTGCCGAGGCGTAGCGCCACGAGATGTTCCGTCTCTGGGAAAGCACAGATCCCCAGTGCTGTTGTGCCTGTAGGTAGGGTGCCAAGGGACGGTGAAGAGCAGCAAGAGCTTTCAGGGCTGGGCCCTTCCTCGTGGGAGAAGGATCCGACCGTTCGCCTTTTCAGAAAGAGGCTTGCCGAGACTGAGCCCCGTGAGATGTTCCGTCTCTGGGAAAGCACAGATCCCCAGTGCTGTTGTGCCTGTAGGTAGGGTGCCAAGGGGCGGTGAAGAGCAGCAAGAGCTTTCAGGGCTGGGCCCTTCCTCGTGGGAGAAGGATCCGACCGTTCGCCTTTTCCAAAAAAAAGAGGCTCTGCCGAGGCGTAGCACTACGAGATGTTCCGTCTCTGCGAAAGCATAGATCCCCAGTGCTGTTGTGCCTGTAGGTAGGGTGCCAAGGGGCGGTGAAGAGCAGCAAGAGCTTTCAGGGCTGGGCCCTTCCTCGGGGGATATGGATCGCACCGTTTGCCTTTTCAGAAAGAGGCTTGCCGAGACTGAGCCCCGTGAGATGTTCCGTCTCTGGGAAAGCACAGATCCCCAGTGCTGTTGTGCCTGTAGGTAGGGTGCCAAGGGGCGGTGAAGAGCAGCAAGAGCTTTCAGGGCTGGGCCCTTCCTCGTGGGAGAAGGATCCGACCGTTCGCCTTTTCAGAAAGAGGCTTGCCGAGACTGAGCGCCGTGAGATGTTCCGTCTCTGGGAAAGCACAGATCCCCAGTGCTGTTGTGCCTGTAGGTAGGGTGCCAAGGGACGGTGAAGAGCAGCAAGAGCTTTCAGGGCTGGGCCCTTCCTCGTGGGAGAAGAATCCGACCGTTCGCCTTTTCAGAAAGAGGCTTGCCGAGACTGAGCCCCGTGAGATGTTCCGTCTCTGGGAAAGCACAGATCCCCAGTGCTGTTGTGCCTGTAGGTAGGGTGCCAAGGGGCGGTGAAGAGCAGCAAGAGCTTTCAGGGCTGGGCCCTTCCTCGGGGGAGAAGGATCCGACCGTTCGCCTTTTCCAAAAAAAAGAGGCTCTGCCGAGGCGTAGCACTACGAGATGTTCCGTCTCTGCGAAAGCATAGATCCCCAGTGCTGTTGTGCCTGTAGGTAGGGTGCCAAGGGGCGGTGAAGAGCAGCAAGAGCTTTCAGGGCTGGGCCCTTCCTCGGGGGAGATGGATCGCACCGTTCGTCTTTTCAGAAAGAGGCTTGCCGAGACTGAGCCCCGTGAGATGTTCCGTCTCTGGGAAAGCACAGATCCCCACTGCTGTTGTGCCTGTAGGTAGGGTGCCAAGGGGCGGTGAAGAGCAGCAAGAGCTTTCAGGGCTGGGCCCTTCCTCGTGGGACAAGTATCCGACCGTTCGCCTTTTCAGAAAGAGGCTTGCCGAGACTGAGCCCCGTGAGATGTTCCGTCTCTGGGAAAGCACAGATCCCCAGTGCTGTTGTGCCTGTAGGTAGGGTGCCAAGGGACGGTGAAGAGCAGCAAGAGCTTTCAGGGCTGGGCCCTTCCTCGTGGGAGAAGGATCCGACCGTTCGCCTTTTCAGAAAGAGGCTTGCCGAGACTGAGCCCCGTGAGATGTTCCGTCTCTGGGAAAGCACAGATCCCCAGTGCTGTTGTGCCTGTAGGTAGGGTGCCAAGGGGCGGTGAAGAGCAGCAAGAGCTTTCAGGGCTGGGCCCTTCCTCGTGGGAGAAGGATCCGACCGTTCGCCTTTTCCAAAAAAAAGAGGCTCTGCCGAGACTGTGCGCCGTGAGATGTTCAGTCTCTGGGAAAGCACAGATCCCCAGTGCTGTTGTGCCTGTAGGTAGGGTGCCAAGGGGCGGTGAAGAGCAGCAAGAGCTTTCAGGGCTGGGCCCTTCCTCGTGGGAGAAGGATCCGACCGTTCACCTTTTCAGAAAGAGGCTTGCCGAGACTGAGCCCCGTGAGATGTTCCGTCTCTGGGAAAGCACAGATCCCCAGTGCTGTTGTGCCTGTAGGTAGGGTGCCAAGGGGCGGTGAAGAGCAGCAAGAGCTTTCAGGGCTGGGCCCTTCCTCGGGGGAGATGGATCGCACCGTTCGTCTTTTCAGAAAGAGGCTTGCCGAGACTGAGCGCCGTGAGATGTTCCGTCTCTGGGAAAGCACAGATCCCCAGTGCTGTTGTGCCTGTAGGTAGGGTGCCAAGGGACGGTGAAGAGCAGCAAGAGCTTTCAGGGCTGGGCCCTTCCTCGTGGGAGAAGGATCCGACCGTTCGCCTTTTCCAAAAAAAAGAGGCTCTGCCGAGACTGTGCGCCGTGAGATGTTCAGTCTCTGGGAAAGCACAGATCCCCAGTGCTGTTGTGCCTGTAGGTAGGGTGCCAAGGGGCGGTGAAGAGCAGCAAGAGCTTTCAGGGCTGGGCCCTTCCTCGTGGGAGAAGGATCCGACCGTTCACCTTTTCAGAAAGAGGCTTGCCGAGACTGAGCCCCGTGAGATGTTCCGTCTCTGGGAAAGCACAGATCCCCAGTGCTGTTGTGCCTGTAGGTAGGGTGCCAAGGGGCGGTGAAGAGCAGCAAGAGCTTTCAGGGCTGGGCCCTTCCTCGGGGGAGATGGATCGCACCGTTCGTCTTTTCAGAAAGAGGCTTGCCGAGACTGAGCGCCGTGAGATGTTCCGTCTCTGGGAAAGCACAGATCCCCAGTGCTGTTGTGCCTGTAGGTAGGGTGCCAAGGGACGGTGAAGAGCAGCAAGAGCTTTCAGGGCTGGGCCCTTCCTCGTGGGAGAAGGATCCGACCGTTCGCCTTTTCAGAAAGAGGCTTGCTGAGACTGAGCCCCGTGAGATGTTCCGTCTCTGGGAAAGCACAGATCCCCAGTGCTGTTGTGCCTGTAGGTAGGGTGCCAAGGGACGGTGAAGAGCAGCAAGAGCTTTCAGGGCTGGGCCCTTCCTCGTGGGAGAAGGATCCGACCGTTCACCTTTCCAGAAAAAAGAGGCTCTGCCGAGGCGTAGCGCCACGAGATGTTCCGTCTCTGGGAAAGCACAGATCCCCAGTGCTGTTGTGCCTGTAGGTAGGGTGCCAAGGGACGGTGAAGAGCAGCAAGAGCTTTCAGGGCTGGGCCCTTCCTCGGGGGAGATGGATCGCACCGTTCGTCTTTTCAGAAAGAGGCTTGCCGAGACTGAGCCCCGTGAGATGTTCCGTCTCTGGGAAAGCACAGATCCCCAGTGCTGTTGTGCCTGTAGGTAGGGTGCCAAGGGACGGTGAAGAGCAGCAAGAGCTTTCAGGGCTGGGCCCTTCCTCGTGGGAGAAGGATCCGACCGTTCGCCTTTTCCAAAAAAAAGAGGCTCTGCCGAGACTGTGCGCCGTGAGATGTTCAGTCTCTGGGAAAGCACAGATCCCCAGTGCTGTTGTGCCTGTAGGTAGGGTGCCAAGGGGCGGTGAAGAGCAGCAAGAGCTTTCAGGGCTGGGCCCTTCCTCGTGGGAGAAGGATCCGACCGTTCACCTTTTCAGAAAGAGGCTTGCCGAGACTGAGCCCCGTGAGATGTTCCGTCTCTGGGAAAGCACAGATCCCCAGTGCTGTTGTGCCTGTAGGTAGGGTGCCAAGGGGCGGTGAAGAGCAGCAAGAGCTTTCAGGGCTGGGCCCTTCCTCGGGGGAGATGGATCGCACCGTTCGTCTTTTCAGAAAGAGGCTTGCCGAGACTGAGCGCCGTGAGATGTTCCGTCTCTGGGAAAGCACAGATCCCCAGTGCTGTTGTGCCTGTAGGTAGGGTGCCAAGGGACGGTGAAGAGCAGCAAGAGCTTTCAGGGCTGGGCCCTTCCTCGTGGGAGAAGGATCCGACCGTTCGCCTTTTCAGAAAGAGGCTTGCCGAGACTGAGCCCCGTGAGATGTTCCGTCTCTGGGAAAGCACAGATCCCCAGTGCTGTTGTGCCTGTAGGTAGGGTGCCAAGGGACGGTGAAGAGCAGCAAGAGCTTTCAGGGCTGGGCCCTTCCTCGTGGGAGAAGGATCCGACCGTTCACCTTTCCAGAAAAAAGAGGCTCTGCCGAGGCGTAGCGCCACGAGATGTTCCGTCTCTGGGAAAGCACAGATCCCCAGTGCTGTTGTGCCTGTAGGTAGGGTGCCAAGGGACGGTGAAGAGCAGCAAGAGCTTTCAGGGCTGGGCCTTTCCTCGTGGGAGAAGGATCCGACCGTTCGCCTTTTCAGAAAGAGGCTTGCCGAGACTGAGCCCCGTGAGATGTTCCGTCTCTGGGAAAGCACAGATCCCCAGTGCTGTTGTGCCTGTAGGTAGGGTGCCAAGGGGCGGTGAAGAGCAGCAAGAGCTTTCAGGGCTGGGCCCTTCCTCGTGGGAGAAGGATCCGACCGTTCGCCTTTTCCAAAAAAAAGAGGCTCTGCCGAGGCGTAGCACTACGAGATGTTCCGTCTCTGCGAAAGCATAGATCCCCAGTGCTGTTGTGCCTGTAGGTAGGGTGCCAAGGGGCGGTGAAGAGCAGCAAGAGCTTTCAGGGCTGGGCCCTTCCTCGTGGGAGAAGGATCCGACCGTTCGCCTTTTCCAAAAAAAAGAGGCTCTGCCGAGGCGTAGCACTACGAGATGTTCCGTCTCTGGGAAAGCACAGATCCCCAGTGCTGTTGTGCCTGTAGGTAGGGTGCCAAGGGACGGTGAAGAGCCGCAAGAGCTTTCAGGGCTGGGCCCTTCCTCGTGGGAGAAGGATCCGACCGTTCGCCTTTTCAGAAAGAGGCTTGCCGAGACTGAGCCCCGTGAGATGTTCCGTCTCTGGGAAAGCACAGATCCCCAGTGCTGTTGTGCCTGTAGGTAGGGTGCCAAGGGACGGTGAAGAGCAGCAAGAGCTTTCAGGGCTGGGCCCTTCCTCGTGGGAGAAGGATCCGACCGTTCGCCTTTTCCAAAAAAAAGAGGCTCTGCCGAGGCGTAGCGCCACGAGATGTTCCGTCTCTGGGAAAGCACAGATCCCCAGTGCTGTTGTGCCTGTAGGTAGGGCCACAAGGGACGGTGAAGAGCAGCAAGAGCTTTCAGGGCTGGGCCCTTCCTCGTGGGAGAAGGATCCGACCGTTCGCCTTTTCAGAAAGAGGCTTGCCGAGACTGAGCCCCGTGAGATGTTCCGTCTCTGGGAAAGCACAGATCCCCAGTGCTGTTGTGCCTGTAGGTAGGGTGCCAAGGGGCGGTGAAGAGCAGCAAGAGCTTTCAGGGCTGGGCCCTTCCTCGTGGGAGAAGGATCCGACCGTTCGCCTTTTCCAAAAAAAAGAGGCTCTGCCGAGACTGTGCGCCGTGAGATGTTCAGTCTCTGGGAAAGCACAGATCCCCAGTGCTGTTGTGCCTGTAGGTAGGGTGCCAAGGGGCGGTGAAGAGCAGCAAGAGCTTTCAGGGCTGGGCCCTTCCTCGTGGGAGAAGGATCCGACCGTTCACCTTTTCAGAAAGAGGCTTGCCGAGACTGAGCCCCGTGAGATGTTCCGTCTCTGGGAAAGCACAGATCCCCAGTGCTGTTGTGCCTGTAGGTAGGGTGCCAAGGGACGGTGAAGAGCAGCAAGAGCTTTCAGGGCTGGGCCCTTCCTCGTGGGAGAAGGATCCGACCGTTCGCCTTTTCAGAAAGAGGCTTGCCGAGACTGAGCCCCGTGAGATGTTCCGTCTCTGGGAAAGCACAGATCCCCAGTGCTGTTGTGCCTGTAGGTAGGGTGCCAAGGGGCGGTGAAGAGCAGCAAGAGCTTTCAGGGCTGGGCCCTTCCTCGTGGGAGAAGGATCCGACCGTTCGCCTTTTCAGAAAGAGGCTTGCCGAGACTGAGCCCCGTGAGATGTTCCGTCTCTGGGAAAGCACAGATCCCCAGTGCTGTTGTGCCTGTAGGTAGGGTGCCAAGGGACGGTGAAGAGCAGCAAGAGCTTTCAGGGCTGGGCCCTTCCTCGTGGGAGAAGGATCCGACCGTTCACCTTTCCAGAAAAAAGAGGCTCTGCCGAGGCGTAGCGCCACGAGATGTTCCGTCTCTGGGAAAGCACAGATCCCCAGTGCTGTTGTGCCTGTAGGTAGGGTGCCAAGGGACGGTGAAGAGCAGCAAGAGCTTTCAGGGCTGGGCCTTTCCTCGTGGGAGAAGGATCCGACCGTTCGCCTTTTCAGAAAGAGGCTTGCCGAGACTGAGCCCCGTGAGATGTTCCGTCTCTGGGAAAGCACAGATCCCCAGTGCTGTTGTGCCTGTAGGTAGGGTGCCAAGGGGCGGTGAAGAGCAGCAAGAGCTTTCAGGGCTGGGCCCTTCCTCGTGGGAGAAGGATCCGACCGTTCGCCTTTTCCAAAAAAAAGAGGCTCTGCCGAGGCGTAGCACTACGAGATGTTCCGTCTCTGCGAAAGCATAGATCCCCAGTGCTGTTGTGCCTGTAGGTAGGGTGCCAAGGGGCGGTGAAGAGCAGCAAGAGCTTTCAGGGCTGGGCCCTTCCTCGTGGGAGAAGGATCCGACCGTTCGCCTTTTCCAAAAAAAAGAGGCTCTGCCGAGGCGTAGCACTACGAGATGTTCCGTCTCTGGGAAAGCACAGATCCCCAGTGCTGTTGTGCCTGTAGGTAGGGTGCCAAGGGACGGTGAAGAGCCGCAAGAGCTTTCAGGGCTGGGCCCTTCCTCGTGGGAGAAGGATCCGACCGTTCGCCTTTTCAGAAAGAGGCTTGCCGAGACTGAGCCCCGTGAGATGTTCCGTCTCTGGGAAAGCACAGATCCCCAGTGCTGTTGTGCCTGTAGGTAGGGTGCCAAGGGACGGTGAAGAGCAGCAAGAGCTTTCAGGGCTGGGCCCTTCCTCGTGGGAGAAGGATCCGACCGTTCGCCTTTTCCAAAAAAAAGAGGCTCTGCCGAGGCGTAGCGCCACGAGATGTTCCGTCTCTGGGAAAGCACAGATCCCCAGTGCTGTTGTGCCTGTAGGTAGGGCCACAAGGGACGGTGAAGAGCAGCAAGAGCTTTCAGGGCTGGGCCCTTCCTCGTGGGAGAAGGATCCGACCGTTCGCCTTTTCAGAAAGAGGCTTGCCGAGACTGAGCCCCGTGAGATGTTCCGTCTCTGGGAAAGCACAGATCCCCAGTGCTGTTGTGCCTGTAGGTAGGGTGCCAAGGGGCGGTGAAGAGCAGCAAGAGCTTTCAGGGCTGGGCCCTTCCTCGTGGGAGAAGGATCCGACCGTTCGCCTTTTCCAAAAAAAAGAGGCTCTGCCGAGACTGTGCGCCGTGAGATGTTCAGTCTCTGGGAAAGCACAGATCCCCAGTGCTGTTGTGCCTGTAGGTAGGGTGCCAAGGGGCGGTGAAGAGCAGCAAGAGCTTTCAGGGCTGGGCCCTTCGTCGTGGGAGAAGGATCCGACCGTTCACCTTTTCAGAAAGAGGCTTGCCGAGACTGAGCCCCGTGAGATGTTCCGTCTCTGGGAAAGCACAGATCCCCAGTGCTGTTGTGCCTGTAGGTAGGGTGCCAAGGGACGGTGAAGAGCAGCAAGAGCTTTCAGGGCTGGGCCCTTCCTCGTGGGAGAAGGATCCGACCGTTCGCCTTTTCAGAAAGAGGCTTGCCGAGACTGAGCCCCGTGAGATGTTCCGTCTCTGGGAAAGCACAGATCCCCAGTGCTGTTGTGCCTGTAGGTAGGGTGCCAAGGGACGGTGAAGAGCAGCAAGAGCTTTCAGGGCTGGGCCCTTCCTCGTGGGAGAAGGATCCGACCGTTCGCCTTTTCCAGAAAAAAGAGGCTCTGCCGAGGCGTAGCGCCACGAGATGTTCCGTCTCTGGGAAAGCACAGATCCCCAGTGCTGTTGTGCCTGTAGGTAGGGTGCCAAGGGGCGGTGAAGAGCAGCAAGAGCTTTCAGGGCTGGGCCCTTCCTCGTGGGAGAAGGATCCGACCGTTCACCTTTTCAGAAAGAGGCTTGCCGAGACTGAGCCCCGTGAGATGTTCCGTCTCTGGGAAAGCACAGATCCCCAGTGCTGTTGTGCCTGTAGGTAGGGTGCCAAGGGGCGGTGAAGAGCAGCAAGAGCTTTCAGGGCTGGGCCCTTCCTCGGGGGAGATGGATCGCACCGTTCGTCTTTTCAGAAAGAGGCTTGCCGAGACTGAGCGCCGTGAGATGTTCCGTCTCTGGGAAAGCACAGATCCCCAGTGCTGTTGTGCCTGTAGGTAGGGTGCCAAGGGACGGTGAAGAGCAGCAAGAGCTTTCAGGGCTGGGCCCTTCCTCGTGGGAGAAGGATCCGACCGTTCGCCTTTTCAGAAAGAGGCTTGCCGAGACTGAGCCCCGTGAGATGTTCCGTCTCTGGGAAAGCACAGATCCCCAGTGCTGTTGTGCCTGTAGGTAGGGTGCCAAGGGACGGTGAAGAGCAGCAAGAGCTTTCAGGGCTGGGCCCTTCCTCGTGGGAGAAGGATCCGACCGTTCACCTTTCCAGAAAAAAGAGGCTCTGCCGAGGCGTAGCGCCACGAGATGTTCCGTCTCTGGGAAAGCACAGATCCCCAGTGCTGTTGTGCCTGTAGGTAGGGTGCCAAGGGACGGTGAAGAGCAGCAAGAGCTTTCAGGGCTGGGCCCTTCCTCGGGGGAGATGGATCGCACCGTTCGTCTTTTCAGAAAGAGGCTTGCCGAGACTGAGCGCCGTGAGATGTTCCGTCTCTGGGAAAGCACAGATCCCCAGTGCTGTTGTGCCTGTAGGTAGGGTGCCAAGGGACGGTGAAGAGCAGCAAGAGCTTTCAGGGCTGGGCCCTTCCTCGTGGGAGAAGGATCCGACCGTTCGCCTTTTCCAAAAAAAAGAGGCTCTGCCGAGACTGTGCGCCGTGAGATGTTCAGTCTCTGGGAAAGCACAGATCCCCAGTGCTGTTGTGCCTGTAGGTAGGGTGCCAAGGGGCGGTGAAGAGCAGCAAGAGCTTTCAGGGCTGGGCCCTTCCTCGTGGGAGAAGGATCCGACCGTTCACCTTTTCAGAAAGAGGCTTGCCGAGACTGAGCCCCGTGAGATGTTCCGTCTCTGGGAAAGCACAGATCCCCAGTGCTGTTGTGCCTGTAGGTAGGGTGCCAAGGGGCGGTGAAGAGCAGCAAGAGCTTTCAGGGCTGGGCCCTTCCTCGGGGGAGATGGATCGCACCGTTCGTCTTTTCAGAAAGAGGCTTGCCGAGACTGAGCGCCGTGAGATGTTCCGTCTCTGGGAAAGCACAGATCCCCAGTGCTGTTGTGCCTGTAGGTAGGGTGCCAAGGGACGGTGAAGAGCAGCAAGAGCTTTCAGGGCTGGGCCCTTCCTCGTGGGAGAAGGATCCGACCGTTCGCCTTTTCAGAAAGAGGCTTGCCGAGACTGAGCCCCGTGAGATGTTCCGTCTCTGGGAAAGCACAGATCCCCAGTGCTGTTGTGCCTGTAGGTAGGGTGCCAAGGGACGGTGAAGAGCAGCAAGAGCTTTCAGGGCTGGGCCCTTCCTCGTGGGAGAAGGATCCGACCGTTCACCTTTCCAGAAAAAAGAGGCTCTGCCGAGGCGTAGCGCCACGAGATGTTCCGTCTCTGGGAAAGCACAGATCCCCAGTGCTGTTGTGCCTGTAGGTAGGGTGCCAAGGGACGGTGAAGAGCAGCAAGAGCTTTCAGGGCTGGGCCTTTCCTCGTGGGAGAAGGATCCGACCGTTCGCCTTTTCAGAAAGAGGCTTGCCGAGACTGAGCCCCGTGAGATGTTCCGTCTCTGGGAAAGCACAGATCCCCAGTGCTGTTGTGCCTGTAGGTAGGGTGCCAAGGGGCGGTGAAGAGCAGCAAGAGCTTTCAGGGCTGGGCCCTTCCTCGTGGGAGAAGGATCCGACCGTTCGCCTTTTCCAAAAAAAAGAGGCTCTGCCGAGGCGTAGCACTACGAGATGTTCCGTCTCTGCGAAAGCATAGATCCCCAGTGCTGTTGTGCCTGTAGGTAGGGTGCCAAGGGGCGGTGAAGAGCAGCAAGAGCTTTCAGGGCTGGGCCCTTCCTCGTGGGAGAAGGATCCGACCGTTCGCCTTTTCCAAAAAAAAGAGGCTCTGCCGAGGCGTAGCACTACGAGATGTTCCGTCTCTGGGAAAGCACAGATCCCCAGTGCTGTTGTGCCTGTAGGTAGGGTGCCAAGGGACGGTGAAGAGCCGCAAGAGCTTTCAGGGCTGGGCCCTTCCTCGTGGGAGAAGGATCCGACCGTTCGCCTTTTCAGAAAGAGGCTTGCCGAGACTGAGCCCCGTGAGATGTTCCGTCTCTGGGAAAGCACAGATCCCCAGTGCTGTTGTGCCTGTAGGTAGGGTGCCAAGGGACGGTGAAGAGCAGCAAGAGCTTTCAGGGCTGGGCCCTTCCTCGTGGGAGAAGGATCCGACCGTTCGCCTTTTCCAAAAAAAAGAGGCTCTGCCAAGGCGTAGCGCCACGAGATGTTCCGTCTCTGGGAAAGCACAGATCCCCAGTGCTGTTGTGCCTGTAGGTAGGGCCACAAGGGACGGTGAAGAGCAGCAAGAGCTTTCAGGGCTGGGCCCTTCCTCGTGGGAGAAGGATCCGACCGTTCGCCTTTTCAGAAAGAGGCTTGCCGAGACTGAGCCCCGTGAGATGTTCCGTCTCTGGGAAAGCACAGATCCCCAGTGCTGTTGTGCCTGTAGGTAGGGTGCCAAGGGGCGGTGAAGAGCAGCAAGAGCTTTCAGGGCTGGGCCCTTCCTCGTGGGAGAAGGATCCGACCGTTCGCCTTTTCCAAAAAAAAGAGGCTCTGCCGAGACTGTGCGCCGTGAGATGTTCAGTCTCTGGGAAAGCACAGATCCCCAGTGCTGTTGTGCCTGTAGGTAGGGTGCCAAGGGGCGGTGAAGAGCAGCAAGAGCTTTCAGGGCTGGGCCCTTCCTCGGGGGAGAAGGATCCGACCGTTCACCTTTTCAGAAAGAGGCTTGCCGAGACTGAGCGCCGTGAGATGTTCCGTCTCTGGGAAAGCACAGATCCCCAGTGCTGTTGTGCCTGTAGGTAGGGTGCCAAGGGACGGTGAAGAGCAGCAAGAGCTTTCAGGGCTGGGCCCTTCCTCGTGGGAGAAGGATCCGACCGTTCGCCTTTTCAGAAAGAGGCTTGCCGAGACTGAGCCCCGTGAGATGTTCCGTCTCTGGGAAAGCACAGATCCCCAGTGCTGTTGTGCCTGTAGGTAGGGTGCCAAGGGGCGGTGAAGAGCAGCAAGAGCTTTCAGGGCTGGGCCCTTCCTCGGGGGAGATGGATCGCACCATTCGTCTTTTCAGAAAGAGGCTTGCCGAGACTGAGCGCCGTGAGATGTTCCGTCTCTGGGAAAGCACAGATCCCCAGTGCTGTTGTGCCTGTAGGTAGGGTGCCAAGGGACGGTGAAGAGCAGCAAGAGCTTTCAGGGCTGGGCCCTTCCTCGTGGGAGAAGGATCCGACCGTTCGCCTTTTCAGAAAGAGGCTTGCCGAGACTGAGCCCCGTGAGATGTTCCGTCTCTGGGAAAGCACAGATCCCCAGTGCTGTTGTGCCTGTAGGTAGGGTGCCAAGGGACGGTGAAGAGCAGCAAGAGCTTTCAGGGCTGGGCCCTTCCTCGTGGGAGAAGGATCCGACCGTTCGCCTTTTCCAGAAAAAAGAGGCTCTGCCGAGGCGTAGCGCCACGAGATGTTCCGTCTCTGGGAAAGCACAGATCCCCAGTGCTGTTGTGCCTGTAGGTAGGGTGCCAAGGGACGGTGAAGAGCAGCAAGAGCTTTCAGGGCTGGGCCTTTCCTCGTGGGAGAAGGATCCGACCGTTCGCCTTTTCAGAAAGAGGCTTGCCGAGACTGAGCGCCGTGAGATGTTCCGTCTCTGGGAAAGCACAGATCCCCAGTGCTGTTGTGCCTGTAGGTAGGGTGCCAAGGGGCGGTGAAGAGCAGCAAGAGCTTTCAGGGCTGGGCCCTTCGTCGTGGGAGAAGGATCCGACCGTTCGCCTTTTCCAAAAAAAAGAGGCTCTGCCGAGGCGTAGCACTACGAGATGTTCCGTCTCTGGGAAAGCACAGATCCCCAGTGCTGTTGTGCCTGTAGGTAGGGTGCCAAGGGACGGTGAAGAGCAGCAAGAGCTTTCAGGGCTGGGCCCTTCCTCGTGGGAGAAGGATCCGACCGTTCACCTTTTCAGAAAGAGGCTTGCCGAGACTGAGCGCCACGAGATGTTCCGTCTCTGGGAAAGCACAGATCCCCAGTGCTGTTGTGCCTGTAGGTAGGGTGCCAAGGGACAGTGAAGAGCAGCAAGAGCTTTCAGGGCTGGGCCCTTCCTCGTGGGAGAAGGATCCGACCGTTCGCCTTTTCCAAAAAAAAGAGGCTCTGCCGAGGCGTAGCGCCACGAGATGTTCCGTCTCTGGGAAAGCACAGATCCCCAGTGCTGTTGTGCCTGTAGGTAGGGCCACAAGGGACGGTGAAGAGCAGCAAGAGCTTTCAGGGCTGGGCCCTTCCTCGTGGGAGAAGGATCCGACCGTTCGCCTTTTCAGAAAGAGGCTTGCCGAGACTGAGCCCCGTGAGATGTTCCGTCTCTGGGAAAGCACAGATCCCCAGTGCTGTTGTGCCTGTAGGTAGGGTGCCAAGGGGCGGTGAAGAGCAGCAAGAGCTTTCAGGGCTGGGCCCTTCCTCGTGGGAGAAGGATCCGACCGTTCGCCTTTTCCAAAAAAAAGAGGCTCTGCCGAGACTGTGCGCCGTGAGATGTTCAGTCTCTGGGAAAGCACAGATCCCCAGTGCTGTTGTGCCTGTAGGTAGGGTGCCAAGGGGCGGTGAAGAGCAGCAAGAGCTTTCAGGGCTGGGCCCTTCGTCGTGGGAGAAGGATCCGACCGTTCACCTTTTCAGAAAGAGGCTTGCCGAGACTGAGCCCCGTGAGATGTTCCGTCTCTGGGAAAGCACAGATCCCCAGTGCTGTTGTGCCTGTAGGTAGGGTGCCAAGGGACGGTGAAGAGCAGCAAGAGCTTTCAGGGCTGGGCCCTTCCTCGTGGGAGAAGGATCCGACCGTTCGCCTTTTCAGAAAGAGGCTTGCCGAGACTGAGCCCCGTGAGATGTTCCGTCTCTGGGAAAGCACAGATCCCCAGTGCTGTTGTGCCTGTAGGTAGGGTGCCAAGGGGCGGTGAAGAGCAGCAAGAGCTTTCAGGGCTGGGCCCTTCCTCGGGGGAGATGGATCGCACCATTCGCCTTTTCAGAAAGAGGCTTGCCGAGACTGAGCGCCGTGAGATGTTCCGTCTCTGGGAAAGCACAGATCCCCAGTGCTGTTGTGCCTGTAGGTAGGGTGCCAAGGGACGGTGAAGAGCAGCAAGAGCTTTCAGGGCTGGGCCCTTCCTCGTGGGAGAAGGATCCGACCGTTCGCCTTTTCAGAAACAGGCTTGCCGATACTGAGCCCCGTGAGATGTTCCGTCTCTGGGAAAGCACAGATCCCCAGTGCTGTTGTGCCTGTAGGTAGGGTGCCAAGGGACGGTGAAGAGCAGCAAGAGGTTTCAGGGCTGGGCCCTTCCTCGTGGGACAAGTATCCGACCGTTCGCCTTTTCAGAAAGAGGCTTGCCGAGACTGAGCCCCGTGAGATGTTCCGTCTCTGGGAAAGCACAGATCCCCAGTGCTGTTGTGCCTGTAGGTAGGGTGCCAAGGGACGGTGAAGAGCAGCAAGAGGTTTCAGGGCTGGGCCCTTCCTCGTGGGAGAAGGATCCGACCGTTCGCCTTTTCAGAAAGAGGCTTGCCGAGACTGAGCGCCGTGAGATGTTCCGTCTCTGGGAAAGCACAGATCCCCAGTGCTGTTGTGCCTGTAGGTAGGGTGCCAAGGGGCGGTGAAGAGCAGCAAGAGCTTTCAGGGCTGGGCCCTTCGTCGTGGGAGAAGGATCCGACCGTTCGCCTTTTCAGAAAGAGGCTTGCCGAGACTGAGCCCCGTGAGATGTTCCGTCTCTGGGAAAGCACAGATCCCCAGTGCTGTTGTGCCTGTAGGTAGGGTGCCAAGGGACGGTGAACAGCAGCAAGAGCTTTCAGGGCTGGGCCCTTCGTCGTGGGAGAAGGATCGCACCGTTCGCCTTTTCAGAAAGAGGCTTGCCGAGACTGAGCCCCGTGAGATGTTCCGTCTCTGGGAAAGCACAGATCCCCAGTGCTGTTGTGCCTGTAGGTAGGGTGCCAAGGGGCGGTGAAGAGCAGCAAGAGCTTTCAGGGCTGGGCCCTTCCTCGTGGGAGAAGGATCCGACCGTTCGCCTTTTCAGAAAGAGGCTTGCCAAGACTGAGCGCCGTGAGATATTCCGTCTCTGGGAAAGCACAGATCCCCAGTGCTGTTGTGCCTGTAGGTAGGGTGCCAAGGGACGGTGAAGAGCAGCAAGAGCTTTCAGGGCTGGGCCCTTCCTCGTGGGAGAAGGATCCGACCGTTCGCCTTTTCAGAAAGAGGCTTGCCGAGACTGAGCCCCGTGAGATGTTCAGTCTCTGGGAAAGCACAGATCCCCAGTGCTGTTGTGCCTGTAGGTAGGGTGCCAAGGGGCGGTGAAGAGCAGCAAGAGCTTTCAGGGCTGGGCCCTTCCTCGTGGGAGAAGGATCCGACCGTTCGCCTTTTCCAAAAAAAAGAGGCTCTGCCGAGACTGTGCGCCGTGAGATGTTCAGTCTCTGGGAAAGCACAGATCCCCAGTGCTGTTGTGCCTGTAGGTAGGGTGCCAAGGGGCGGTGAAGAGCAGCAAGAGCTTTCAGGGCTGGGCCCTTCCTCGGGGGAGATGGATCGCACCATTCGTCTTTTCAGAAAGAGGCTTGCCGAGACTGAGCGCCGTGAGATGTTCCGTCTCTGGGAAAGCACAGATCCCCAGTGCTGTTGTGCCTGTAGGTAGGGTGCCAAGGGACGGTGAAGAGCAGCAAGAGCTTTCAGGGCTGGGCCCTTCCTCGTGGGAGAAGGATCCGACCGTTCGCCTTTTCAGAAAGAGGCTTGCCGAGACTGAGCCCCGTGAGATGTTCCGTCTCTGGGAAAGCACAGATCCCCAGTGCTGTTGTGCCTGTAGGTAGGGTGCCAAGGGACGGTGAAGAGCAGCAAGAGCTTTCAGGGCTGGGCCCTTCCTCGTGGGAGAAGGATCCGACCGTTCGCCTTTTCCAGAAAAAAGAGGCTCTGCCGAGGCGTAGCGCCACGAGATGTTCCGTCTCTGGGAAAGCACACATCCCCAGTGCTGTTGTGCCTGTAGGTAGGGTGCCAAGGGACGGTGAAGAGCAGCAAGAGGTTTCAGGGCTGGGCCCTTCCTCGGGGGAGAAGGATCCGACCGTTCGCCTTTTCAGAAAGAGGCTTGCCGAGACTGAGCCCCGTGAGATGTTCCGTCTCTGGGAAAGCACAGATCCCCAGTGCTGTTGTGCCTGTAGGTAGGGTGCCAAGGGACGGTGAACAGCAGCAAGAGCTTTCAGGGCTGGGCCCTTCGTCGTGGGAGAAGGATCGCACCGTTCGTCTTTTCAGAAAGAGGCTTGCCGAGACTGAGCCCCGTGAGATGTTCCGTCTCTGGGAAAGCACAGATCCCCAGTGCTGTTGTGCCTGTAGGTAGGGTGCCAAGGGGCGGTGAAGAGCAGCAAGAGCTTTCAGGGCTGGGCCCTTCCTCGTGGGAGAAGGATCCGACCGTTCGCCTTTTCCAAAAAAAAGAGGCTCTGCCGAGACTGTGCGCCGTGAGATGTTCAGTCTCTGGGAAAGCACAGATCCCCAGTGCTGTTGTGCCTGTAGGTAGGGTGCCAAGGGGCGGTGAAGAGCAGCAAGAGCTTTCAGGGCTGGGCCCTTCCTCGTGGGAGAAGGATCCGACCGTTCACCTTTTCAGAAAGAGGCTTGCCGAGACTGAGCCCCGTGAGATGTTCCGTCTCTGGGAAAGCACAGATCCCCAGTGCTGTTGTGCCTGTAGGTAGGGTGCCAAGGGGCGGTGAAGAGCAGCAAGAGCTTTCAGGGCTGGGCCCTTCCTCGGGGGAGATGGATCGCACCGTTCGTCTTTTCAGAAAGAGGCTTGCCGAGACTGAGCGCCGTGAGATGTTCCGTCTCTGGGAAAGCACAGATCCCCAGTGCTGTTGTGCCTGTAGGTAGGGTGCCAAGGGACGGTGAAGAGCAGCAAGAGCTTTCAGGGCTGGGCCCTTCCTCGTGGGAGAAGGATCCGACCGTTCGCCTTTTCCAGAAAAAAGAGGCTCTGCCGAGGCGTAGCGCCACGAGATGTTCCGTCTCTGGGAAAGCACAGATCCCCAGTGCTGTTGTGCCTGTAGGTAGGGTGCCAAGGGACGGTGAAGAGCAGCAAGAGCTTTCAGGGCTGGGCCTTTCCTCGTGGGAGAAGGATCCGACCGTTCGCCTTTTCAGAAAGAGGCTCTGCCGAGGCGTAGCGCCACGAGATGTTCCGTCTCTGGGAAAGCACAGATCCCCAGTGCTGTTGTGCCTGTAGGTAGGGTGCCAAGGGGCGGTGAAGAGCAGCAAGAGCTTTCAGGGCTGGGCCCTTCCTCGTGGGAGAAGGATCCGACCGTTCGCCTTTTCCAAAAAAAAGAGGCTCTGCCGAGGCGTAGCACTACGAGATGTTCCGTCTCTGCGAAAGCATAGATCCCCAGTGCTGTTGTGCCTGTAGGTAGGGTGCCAAGGGGCGGTGAAGAGCAGCAAGAGCTTTCAGGGCTGGGCCCTTCCTCGTGGGAGAAGGATCCGACCGTTCGCCTTTTCCAAAAAAAAGAGGCTCTGCCGAGGCGTAGCACTACGAGATGTTCCGTCTCTGGGAAAGCACAGATCCCCAGTGCTGTTGTGCCTGTAGGTAGGGTGCCAAGGGACGGTGAAGAGCAGCAAGAGCTTTCAGGGCTGGGCCCTTCCTCGTGGGAGAAGGATCCGACCGTTCGCCTTTTCCAAAAAAAAGAGGCTCTGCCGAGACTGTGCGCCGTGAGATGTTCAGTCTCTGGGAAAGCACAGATCCCCAGTGCTGTTGTGCCTGTAGGTAGGGTGCCAAGGGGCGGTGAAGAGCAGCAAGAGCTTTCAGGGCTGGGCCCTTCCTCGTGGGAGAAGGATCCGACCGTTCGCCTTTTCCAAAAAAAAGAGGCTCTGCCGAGACTGTGCGCCGTGAGATGTTCAGTCTCTGGGAAAGCACAGATCCCCAGTGCTGTTGTGCCTGTAGGTAGGGTGCCAAGGGACGGTGAAGAGCAGCAAGAGCTTTCAGGGCTGGGCCCTTCGTCGTGGGAGAAGGATCCGACCGTTCACCTTTTCAGAAAGAGGCTTGCCGAGACTGAGCCCCGTGAGATGTTCCGTCTCTGGGAAAGCACAGATCCCCAGTGCTGTTGTGCCTGTAGGTAGGGTGCCAAGGGACGGTGAAGAGCAGCAAGAGCTTTCAGGGCTGGGCCCTTCCTCGTGGGAGAAGGATCCGACCGTTCGCCTTTTCAGAAAGAGGCTTGCCGAGACTGAGCCCCGTGAGATGTTCCGTCTCTGGGAAAGCACAGATCCCCAGTGCTGTTGTGCCTGTAGGTAGGGTGCCAAGGGGCGGTGAAGAGCAGCAAGAGCTTTCAGGGCTGGGCCCTTCCTCGGGGGAGATGGATCGCACCATTCGCCTTTTCAGAAAGAGGCTTGCCGAGACTGAGCGCCGTGAGATGTTCCGTCTCTGGGAAAGCACAGATCCCCAGTGCTGTTGTGCCTGTAGGTAGGGTGCCAAGGGACGGTGAAGAGCAGCAAGAGCTTTCAGGGCTGGGCCCTTCCTCGTGGGAGAAGGATCCGACCGTTCGCCTTTTCAGAAACAGGCTTGCCGATACTGAGCCCCGTGAGATGTTCCGTCTCTGGGAAAGCACAGATCCCCAGTGCTGTTGTGCCTGTAGGTAGGGTGCCAAGGGACGGTGAAGAGCAGCAAGAGGTTTCAGGGCTGGGCCCTTCCTCGTGGGACAAGTATCCGACCGTTCGCCTTTTCAGAAAGAGGCTTGCCGAGACTGAGCCCCGTGAGATGTTCCGTCTCTGGGAAAGCACAGATCCCCAGTGCTGTTGTGCCTGTAGGTAGGGTGCCAAGGGACGGTGAAGAGCAGCAAGAGGTTTCAGGGCTGGGCCCTTCCTCGTGGGAGAAGGATCCGACCGTTCGCCTTTTCAGAAAGAGGCTTGCCGAGACTGAGCGCCGTGAGATGTTCCGTCTCTGGGAAAGCACAGATCCCCAGTGCTGTTGTGCCTGTAGGTAGGGTGCCAAGGGGCGGTGAAGAGCAGCAAGAGCTTTCAGGGCTGGGCCCTTCGTCGTGGGAGAAGGATCCGACCGTTCGCCTTTTCAGAAAGAGGCTTGCCGAGACTGAGCCCCGTGAGATGTTCCGTCTCTGGGAAAGCACAGATCCCCAGTGCTGTTGTGCCTGTAGGTAGGGTGCCAAGGGACGGTGAACAGCAGCAAGAGCTTTCAGGGCTGGGCCCTTCGTCGTGGGAGAAGGATCGCACCGTTCGTCTTTTCAGAAAGAGGCTTGCCGAGACTGAGCCCCGTGAGATGTTCCGTCTCTGGGAAAGCACAGATCCCCAGTGCTGTTGTGCCTGTAGGTAGGGTGCCAAGGGGCGGTGAAGAGCAGCAAGAGCTTTCAGGGCTGGGCCCTTCCTCGTGGGAGAAGGATCCGACCGTTCGCCTTTTCAGAAAGAGGCTTGCCAAGACTGAGCGCCGTGAGATATTCCGTCTCTGGGAAAGCACAGATCCCCAGTGCTGTTGTGCCTGTAGGTAGGGTGCCAAGGGACGGTGAAGAGCAGCAAGAGCTTTCAGGGCTGGGCCCTTCCTCGTGGGAGAAGGATCCGACCGTTCGCCTTTTCAGAAAGAGGCTTGCCGAGACTGAGCCCCGTGAGATGTTCAGTCTCTGGGAAAGCACAGATCCCCAGTGCTGTTGTGCCTGTAGGTAGGGTGCCAAGGGGCGGTGAAGAGCAGCAAGAGCTTTCAGGGCTGGGCCCTTCCTCGTGGGAGAAGGATCCGACCGTTCGCCTTTTCCAAAAAAAAGAGGCTCTGCCGAGACTGTGCGCCGTGAGATGTTCAGTCTCTGGGAAAGCACAGATCCCCAGTGCTGTTGTGCCTGTAGGTAGGGTGCCAAGGGGCGGTGAAGAGCAGCAAGAGGTTTCAGGGCTGGGCCCTTCCTCGTGGGAGAAGGATCCGACCGTTCACCTTTTCAGAAAGAGGCTTGCCGAGACTGAGCCCCGTGAGATGTTCCGTCTCTGGGAAAGCACAGATCCCCAGTGCTGTTGTGCCTGTAGGTAGGGTGCCAAGGGGCGGTGAAGAGCAGCAAGAGCTTTCAGGGCTGGGCCCTTCCTCGGGGGAGATGGATCGCACCGTTCGTCTTTTCAGAAAGAGGCTTGCCGAGACTGAGCGCCGTGAGATGTTCCGTCTCTGGGAAAGCACAGATCCCCAGTGCTGTTGTGCCTGTAGGTAGGGTGCCAAGGGACGGTGAAGAGCAGCAAGAGCTTTCAGGGCTGGGCCCTTCCTCGTGGGAGAAGGATCCGACCGTTCGCCTTTTCAGAAAGAGGCTTGCCGAGACTGAGCCCCGTGAGATGTTCCGTCTCTGGGAAAGCACAGATCCCCAGTGCTGTTGTGCCTGTAGGTAGGGTGCCAAGGGACGGTGAAGAGCAGCAAGAGCTTTCAGGGCTGGGCCCTTCCTCGTGGGAGAAGGATCCGACCGTTCACCTTTCCAGAAAAAAGAGGCTCTGCCGAGGCGTAGCGCCACGAGATGTTCCGTCTCTGGGAAAGCACAGATCCCCAGTGCTGTTGTGCCTGTAGGTAGGGTGCCAAGGGACGGTGAAGAGCAGCAAGAGCTTTCAGGGCTGGGCCTTTCCTCGTGGGAGAAGGATCCGACCGTTCGCCTTTTCAGAAAGAGGCTTGCCGAGACTGAGCCCCGTGAGATGTTCCGTCTCTGGGAAAGCACAGATCCCCAGTGCTGTTGTGCCTGTAGGTAGGGTGCCAAGGGGCGGTGAAGAGCAGCAAGAGCTTTCAGGGCTGGGCCCTTCCTCGTGGGAGAAGGATCCGACCGTTCGCCTTTTCCAAAAAAAAGAGGCTCTGCCGAGGCGTAGCACTACGAGATGTTCCGTCTCTGCGAAAGCATAGATCCCCAGTGCTGTTGTGCCTGTAGGTAGGGTGCCAAGGGGCGGTGAAGAGCAGCAAGAGCTTTCAGGGCTGGGCCCTTCCTCGTGGGAGAAGGATCCGACCGTTCGCCTTTTCCAAAAAAAAGAGGCTCTGCCGAGGCGTAGCACTACGAGATGTTCCGTCTCTGGGAAAGCACAGATCCCCAGTGCTGTTGTGCCTGTAGGTAGGGTGCCAAGGGACGGTGAAGAGCCGCAAGAGCTTTCAGGGCTGGGCCCTTCCTCGTGGGAGAAGGATCCGACCGTTCGCCTTTTCAGAAAGAGGCTTGCCGAGACTGAGCCCCGTGAGATGTTCCGTCTCTGGGAAAGCACAGATCCCCAGTGCTGTTGTGCCTGTAGGTAGGGTGCCAAGGGACGGTGAAGAGCAGCAAGAGCTTTCAGGGCTGGGCCCTTCCTCGTGGGAGAAGGATCCGACCGTTCGCCTTTTCCAAAAAAAAGAGGCTCTGCCAAGGCGTAGCGCCACGAGATGTTCCGTCTCTGGGAAAGCACAGATCCCCAGTGCTGTTGTGCCTGTAGGTAGGGCCACAAGGGACGGTGAAGAGCAGCAAGAGCTTTCAGGGCTGGGCCCTTCCTCGTGGGAGAAGGATCCGACCGTTCGCCTTTTCAGAAAGAGGCTTGCCGAGACTGAGCCCCGTGAGATGTTCCGTCTCTGGGAAAGCACAGATCCCCAGTGCTGTTGTGCCTGTAGGTAGGGTGCCAAGGGGCGGTGAAGAGCAGCAAGAGCTTTCAGGGCTGGGCCCTTCCTCGTGGGAGAAGGATCCGACCGTTCGCCTTTTCCAAAAAAAAGAGGCTCTGCCGAGACTGTGCGCCGTGAGATGTTCAGTCTCTGGGAAAGCACAGATCCCCAGTGCTGTTGTGCCTGTAGGTAGGGTGCCAAGGGGCGGTGAAGAGCAGCAAGAGCTTTCAGGGCTGGGCCCTTCCTCGTGGGAGAAGGATCCGACCGTTCACCTTTTCAGAAAGAGGCTTGCCGAGACTGAGCCCCGTGAGATGTTCCGTCTCTGGGAAAGCACAGATCCCCAGTGCTGTTGTGCCTGTAGGTAGGGTGCCAAGGGACGGTGAAGAGCAGCAAGAGCTTTCAGGGCTGGGCCCTTCCTCGTGGGAGAAGGATCCGACCGTTCGCCTTTTCAGAAAGAGGCTTGCCGAGACTGAGCCCCGTGAGATGTTCCGTCTCTGGGAAAGCACAGATCCCCAGTGCTGTTGTGCCTGTAGGTAGGGTGCCAAGGGGCGGTGAAGAGCAGCAAGAGCTTTCAGGGCTGGGCCCTTCCTCGGGGGAGATGGATCGCACCGTTCGTCTTTTCAGAAAGAGGCTTGCCGAGACTGAGCGCCGTGAGATGTTCCGTCTCTGGGAAAGCACAGATCCCCAGTGCTGTTGTGCCTGTAGGTAGGGTGCCAAGGGACGGTGAAGAGCAGCAAGAGCTTTCAGGGCTGGGCCCTTCCTCGTGGGAGAAGGATCCGACCGTTCGCCTTTTCCAGAAAAAAGAGGCTCTGCCGAGGCGTAGCGCCACGAGATGTTCCGTCTCTGGGAAAGCACAGATCCCCAGTGCTGTTGTGCCTGTAGGTAGGGTGCCAAGGGACGGTGAAGAGCAGCAAGAGCTTTCAGGGCTGGGCCTTTCCTCGTGGGAGAAGGATCCGACCGTTCGCCTTTTCAGAAAGAGGCTTGCCGAGACTGAGCGCCGTGAGATGTTCCGTCTCTGGGAAAGCACAGATCCCCAGTGCTGTTGTGCCTGTAGGTAGGGTGCCAAGGGACGGTGAAGAGCAGCAAGAGCTTTCAGGGCTGGGCCCTTCCTCGTGGGAGAAGGATCCGACCGTTCGCCTTTTCCAAAAAAAAGAGGCTCTGCCGAGGCGTAGCGCCACGAGATGTTCCGTCTCTGGGAAAGCACAGATCCCCAGTGCTGTTGTGCCTGTAGGTAGGGCCACAAGGGACGGTGAAGAGCAGCAAGAGCTTTCAGGGCTGGGCCCTTCCTCGTGGGAGAAGGATCCGACCGTTCGCCTTTTCAGAAAGAGGCTTGCCGAGACTGAGCCCCGTGAGATGTTCCGTCTCTGGGAAAGCACAGATCCCCAGTGCTGTTGTGCCTGTAGGTAGGGTGCCAAGGGGCGGTGAAGAGCAGCAAGAGCTTTCAGGGCTGGGCCCTTCCTCGTGGGAGAAGGATCCGACCGTTCGCCTTTTCCAAAAAAAAGAGGCTCTGCCGAGACTGTGCGCCGTGAGATGTTCAGTCTCTGGGAAAGCACAGATCCCCAGTGCTGTTGTGCCTGTAGGTAGGGTGCCAAGGGGCGGTGAAGAGCAGCAAGAGCTTTCAGGGCTGGGCCCTTCGTCGTGGGAGAAGGATCCGACCGTTCACCTTTTCAGAAAGAGGCTTGCCGAGACTGAGCCCCGTGAGATGTTCCGTCTCTGGGAAAGCACAGATCCCCAGTGCTGTTGTGCCTGTAGGTAGGGTGCCAAGGGACGGTGAAGAGCAGCAAGAGCTTTCAGGGCTGGGCCCTTCCTCGTGGGAGAAGGATCCGACCGTTCGCCTTTTCAGAAAGAGGCTTGCCGAGACTGAGCCCCGTGAGATGTTCCGTCTCTGGGAAAGCACAGATCCCCAGTGCTGTTGTGCCTGTAGGTAGGGTGCCAAGGGGCGGTGAAGAGCAGCAAGAGCTTTCAGGGCTGGGCCCTTCCTCGGGGGAGATGGATCGCACCATTCGCCTTTTCAGAAAGAGGCTTGCCGAGACTGAGCGCCGTGAGATGTTCCGTCTCTGGGAAAGCACAGATCCCCAGTGCTGTTGTGCCTGTAGGTAGGGTGCCAAGGGACGGTGAAGAGCAGCAAGAGCTTTCAGGGCTGGGCCCTTCCTCGTGGGAGAAGGATCCGACCGTTCGCCTTTTCAGAAACAGGCTTGCCGATACTGAGCCCCGTGAGATGTTCCGTCTCTGGGAAAGCACAGATCCCCAGTGCTGTTGTGCCTGTAGGTAGGGTGCCAAGGGACGGTGAAGAGCAGCAAGAGGTTTCAGGGCTGGGCCCTTCCTCGTGGGAGAAGGATCCGACCGTTCGCCTTTTCAGAAAGAGGCTTGCCGAGACTGAGCCCCGTGAGATGTTCCGTCTCTGGGAAAGCACAGATCCCCAGTGCTGTTGTGCCTGTAGGTAGGGTGCCAAGGGACGGTGAAGAGCAGCAAGAGCTTTCAGGGCTGGGCCCTTCCTCGTGGGAGAAGGATCCGACCGTTCGCCTTTTCAGAAAGAGGCTTGCCGAGACTGAGCGCCGTGAGATGTTCCGTCTCTGGGAAAGCACAGATCCCCAGTGCTGTTGTGCCTGTAGGTAGGGTGCCAAGGGGCGGTGAAGAGCAGCAAGAGCTTTCAGGGCTGGGCCCTTCGTCGTGGGAGAAGGATCCGACCGTTCGCCTTTTCAGAAAGAGGCTTGCCGAGACTGAGCCCCGTGAGATGTTCCGTCTCTGGGAAAGCACAGATCCCCAGTGCTGTTGTGCCTGTAGGTAGGGTGCCAAGGGACGGTGAACAGCAGCAAGAGCTTTCAGGGCTGGGCCCTTCGTCGTGGGAGAAGGATCGCACCGTTCGTCTTTTCAGAAAGAGGCTTGCCGAGACTGAGCCCCGTGAGATGTTCCGTCTCTGGGAAAGCACAGATCCCCAGTGCTGTTGTGCCTGTAGGTAGGGTGCCAAGGGACGGTGAAGAGCAGCAAGAGCTTTCAGGGCTGGGCCCTTCCTCGTGGGAGAAGGATCCGACCGTTCGCCTTTTCAGAAAGAGGCTTGCCGAGACTGAGCCCCGTGAGATGTTCAGTCTCTGGGAAAGCACAGATCCCCAGTGCTGTTGTGCCTGTAGGTAGGGTGCCAAGGGGCGGTGAAGAGCAGCAAGAGCTTTCAGGGCTGGGCCCTTCCTCGTGGGAGAAGGATCCGACCGTTCGCCTTTTCCAAAAAAAAGAGGCTCTGCCGAGACTGTGCGCCGTGAGATGTTCAGTCTCTGGGAAAGCACAGATCCCCAGTGCTGTTGTGCCTGTAGGTAGGGTGCCAAGGGGCGGTGAAGAGCAGCAAGAGCTTTCAGGGCTGGGCCCTTCCTCGGGGGAGATGGATCGCACCATTCGTCTTTTCAGAAAGAGGCTTGCCGAGACTGAGCGCCGTGAGATGTTCCGTCTCTGGGAAAGCACAGATCCCCAGTGCTGTTGTGCCTGTAGGTAGGGTGCCAAGGGACGGTGAAGAGCAGCAAGAGCTTTCAGGGCTGGGCCCTTCCTCGTGGGAGAAGGATCCGACCGTTCGCCTTTTCAGAAAGAGGCTTGCCGAGACTGAGCCCCGTGAGATGTTCCGTCTCTGGGAAAGCACAGATCCCCAGTGCTGTTGTGCCTGTAGGTAGGGTGCCAAGGGACGGTGAAGAGCAGCAAGAGCTTTCAGGGCTGGGCCCTTCCTCGTGGGAGAAGGATCCGACCGTTCGCCTTTTCCAGAAAAAAGAGGCTCTGCCGAGGCGTAGCGCCACGAGATGTTCCGTCTCTGGGAAAGCACACATCCCCAGTGCTGTTGTGCCTGTAGGTAGGGTGCCAAGGGACGGTGAAGAGCAGCAAGAGGTTTCAGGGCTGGGCCCTTCCTCGGGGGAGAAGGATCCGACCGTTCGCCTTTTCAGAAAGAGGCTTGCCGAGACTGAGCCCCGTGAGATGTTCCGTCTCTGGGAAAGCACAGATCCCCAGTGCTGTTGTGCCTGTAGGTAGGGTGCCAAGGGACGGTGAACAGCAGCAAGAGCTTTCAGGGCTGGGCCCTTCCTCGTGGGAGAAGGATCCGACCGTTCGCCTTTTCAGAAAGAGGCTTGCCGAGACTGAGCCCCGTGAGATGTTCCGTCTCTGGGAAAGCACAGATCCCCAGTGCTGTTGTGCCTGTAGGTAGGGTGCCAAGGGGCGGTGAAGAGCAGCAAGAGCTTTCAGGGCTGGGCCCTTCCTCGTGGGAGAAGGATCCGACCGTTCGCCTTTTCCAAAAAAAAGAGGCTCTGCCGAGACTGTGCGCCGTGAGATGTTCAGTCTCTGGGAAAGCACAGATCCCCAGTGCTGTTGTGCCTGTAGGTAGGGTGCCAAGGGGCGGTGAAGAGCAGCAAGAGCTTTCAGGGCTGGGCCCTTCCTCGTGGGAGAAGGATCCGACCGTTCACCTTTTCAGAAAGAGGCTTGCCGAGACTGAGCCCCGTGAGATGTTCCGTCTCTGGGAAAGCACAGATCCCCAGTGCTGTTGTGCCTGTAGGTAGGGTGCCAAGGGGCGGTGAAGAGCAGCAAGAGCTTTCAGGGCTGGGCCCTTCCTCGGGGGAGATGGATCGCACCGTTCGTCTTTTCAGAAAGAGGCTTGCCGAGACTGAGCGCCGTGAGATGTTCCGTCTCTGGGAAAGCACAGATCCCCAGTGCTGTTGTGCCTGTAGGTAGGGTGCCAAGGGACGGTGAACAGCAGCAAGAGCTTTCAGGGCTGGGCCCTTCCTCGTGGGAGAAGGATCCGACCGTTCGCCTTTTCCAGAAAAAAGAGGCTCTGCCGAGGCGTAGCGCCACGAGATGTTCCGTCTCTGGGAAAGCACAGATCCCCAGTGCTGTTGTGCCTGTAGGTAGGGTGCCAAGGGACGGTGAAGAGCAGCAAGAGCTTTCAGGGCTGGGCCTTTCCTCGTGGGAGAAGGATCCGACCGTTCGCCTTTTCAGAAAGAGGCTCTGCCGAGGCGTAGCGCCACGAGATGTTCCGTCTCTGGGAAAGCACAGATCCCCAGTGCTGTTGTGCCTGTAGGTAGGGTGCCAAGGGGCGGTGAAGAGCAGCAAGAGCTTTCAGGGCTGGGCCCTTCCTCGTGGGAGAAGGATCCGACCGTTCGCCTTTTCCAAAAAAAAGAGGCTCTGCCGAGGCGTAGCACTACGAGATGTTCCGTCTCTGCGAAAGCATAGATCCCCAGTGCTGTTGTGCCTGTAGGTAGGGTGCCAAGGGGCGGTGAAGAGCAGCAAGAGCTTTCAGGGCTGGGCCCTTCCTCGTGGGAGAAGGATCCGACCGTTCGCCTTTTCCAAAGAAAAGAGGCTCTGCCGAGGCGTAGCACTACGAGATGTTCCGTCTCTGGGAAAGCACAGATCCCCAGTGCTGTTGTGCCTGTAGGTAGGGTGCCAAGGGACGGTGAAGAGCAGCAAGAGCTTTCAGGGCTGGGCCCTTCCTCGTGGGAGAAGGATCCGACCGTTCGCCTTTTCCAAAAAAAAGAGGCTCTGCCGAGACTGTGCGCCGTGAGATGTTCAGTCTCTGGGAAAGCACAGATCCCCAGTGCTGTTGTGCCTGTAGGTAGGGTGCCAAGGGACGGTGAAGAGCAGCAAGAGCTTTCAGGGCTGGGCCCTTCCTCGTGGGAGAAGGATCCGACCGTTCGCCTTTTCCAAAAAAAAGAGGCTCTGCCGAGACTGTGCGCCGTGAGATGTTCCGTCTCTGGGAAAGCACAGATCCCCAGTGCTGTTGTGCCTGTAGGTAGGGTGCCAAGGGACGGTGAACAGCAGCAAGAGCTTTCAGGGCTGGGCCCTTCCTCGTGGGAGAAGGATCCGACCGTTCGCCTTTTCAGAAAGAGGCTTGCCGAGACTGAGCCCCGTGAGATGTTCCGTCTCTGGGAAAGCACAGATCCCCAGTGCTGTTGTGCCTGTAGGTAGGGTGCCAAGGGGCGGTGAAGAGCAGCAAGAGCTTTCAGGGCTGGGCCCTTCCTCGGGGGAGATGGATCGCACCATTCGCCTTTTCAGAAAGAGGCTTGCCGAGACTGAGCGCCGTGAGATGTTCCGTCTCTGGGAAAGCACAGATCCCCAGTGCTGTTGTGCCTGTAGGTAGGGTGCCAAGGGACGGTGAAGAGCAGCAAGAGCTTTCAGGGCTGGGCCCTTCCTCGTGGGAGAAGGATCCGACCGTTCGCCTTTTCAGAAACAGGCTTGCCGATACTGAGCCCCGTGAGATGTTCCGTCTCTGGGAAAGCACAGATCCCCAGTGCTGTTGTGCCTGTAGGTAGGGTGCCAAGGGACGGTGAAGAGCAGCAAGAGGTTTCAGGGCTGGGCCCTTCCTCGTGGGACAAGTATCCGACCGTTCGCCTTTTCAGAAAGAGGCTTGCCGAGACTGAGCCCCGTGAGATGTTCCGTCTCTGGGAAAGCACAGATCCCCAGTGCTGTTGTGCCTGTAGGTAGGGTGCCAAGGGACGGTGAAGAGCAGCAAGAGCTTTCAGGGCTGGGCCCTTCCTCGTGGGAGAAGGATCCGACCGTTCGCCTTTTCAGAAAGAGGCTTGCCGAGACTGAGCGCCGTGAGATGTTCCGTCTCTGGGAAAGCACAGATCCCCAGTGCTGTTGTGCCTGTAGGTAGGGTGCCAAGGGGCGGTGAAGAGCAGCAAGAGCTTTCAGGGCTGGGCCCTTCGTCGTGGGAGAAGGATCCGACCGTTCGCCTTTTCAGAAAGAGGCTTGCCGAGACTGAGCCCCGTGAGATGTTCCGTCTCTGGGAAAGCACAGATCCCCAGTGCTGTTGTGCCTGTAGGTAGGGTGCCAAGGGACGGTGAACAGCAGCAAGAGCTTTCAGGGCTGGGCCCTTCGTCGTGGGAGAAGGATCGCACCGTTCGTCTTTTCAGAAAGAGGCTTGCCGAGACTGAGCCCCGTGAGATGTTCCGTCTCTGGGAAAGCACAGATCCCCAGTGCTGTTGTGCCTGTAGGTAGGGTGCCAAGGGGCGGTGAAGAGCAGCAAGAGCTTTCAGGGCTGGGCCCTTCCTCGTGGGAGAAGGATCCGACCGTTCGCCTTTTCAGAAAGAGGCTTGCCAAGACTGAGCGCCGTGAGATATTCCGTCTCTGGGAAAGCACAGATCCCCAGTGCTGTTGTGCCTGTAGGTAGGGTGCCAAGGGACGGTGAAGAGCAGCAAGAGCTTTCAGGGCTGGGCCCTTCCTCGTGGGAGAAGGATCCGACCGTTCGCCTTTTCAGAAAGAGGCTTGCCGAGACTGAGCCCCGTGAGATGTTCAGTCTCTGGGAAAGCACAGATCCCCAGTGCTGTTGTGCCTGTAGGTAGGGTGCCAAGGGGCGGTGAAGAGCAGCAAGAGCTTTCAGGGCTGGGCCCTTCCTCGTGGGAGAAGGATCCGACCGTTCGCCTTTTCCAAAAAAAAGAGGCTCTGCCGAGACTGTGCGCCGTGAGATGTTCAGTCTCTGGGAAAGCACAGATCCCCAGTGCTGTTGTGCCTGTAGGTAGGGTGCCAAGGGGCGGTGAAGAGCAGCAAGAGCTTTCAGGGCTGGGCCCTTCCTCGTGGGAGAAGGATCCGACCGTTCACCTTTTCAGAAAGAGGCTTGCCGAGACTGAGCCCCGTGAGATGTTCCGTCTCTGGGAAAGCACAGATCCCCAGTGCTGTTGTGCCTGTAGGTAGGGTGCCAAGGGGCGGTGAAGAGCAGCAAGAGCTTTCAGGGCTGGGCCCTTCCTCGGGGGAGATGGATCGCACCGTTCGTCTTTTCAGAAAGAGGCTTGCCGAGACTGAGCGCCGTGAGATGTTCCGTCTCTGGGAAAGCACAGATCCCCAGTGCTGTTGTGCCTGTAGGTAGGGTGCCAAGGGACGGTGAACAGCAGCAAGAGCTTTCAGGGCTGGGCCCTTCCTCGTGGGAGAAGGATCCGACCGTTCACCTTTTCCAGAAAAAAGAGGCTCTGCCGAGGCGTAGCGCCACGAGATGTTCCGTCTCTGGGAAAGCACAGATCCCCAGTGCTGTTGTGCCTGTAGGTAGGGTGCCAAGGGACGGTGAAGAGCAGCAAGAGCTTTCAGGGCTGGGCCTTTCCTCGTGGGAGAAGGATCCGACCGTTCGCCTTTTCAGAAAGAGGCTCTGCCGAGGCGTAGCGCCACGAGATGTTCCGTCTCTGGGAAAGCACAGATCCCCAGTGCTGTTGTGCCTGTAGGTAGGGTGCCAAGGGGCGGTGAAGAGCAGCAAGAGCTTTCAGGGCTGGGCCCTTCCTCGTGGGAGAAGGATCCGACCGTTCGCCTTTTCCAAAAAAAAGAGGCTCTGCCGAGGCGTAGCACTACGAGATGTTCCGTCTCTGCGAAAGCATAGATCCCCAGTGCTGTTGTGCCTGTAGGTAGGGTGCCAAGGGGCGGTGAAGAGCAGCAAGAGCTTTCAGGGCTGGGCCCTTCCTCGTGGGAGAAGGATCCGACCGTTCGCCTTTTCCAAAAAAAAGAGGCTCTGCCGAGGCGTAGCACTACGAGATGTTCCGTCTCTGGGAAAGCACAGATCCCCAGTGCTGTTGTGCCTGTAGGTAGGGTGCCAAGGGACGGTGAAGAGCAGCAAGAGCTTTCAGGGCTGGGCCCTTCCTCGTGGGAGAAGGATCCGACCGTTCGCCTTTTCCAAAAAAAAGAGGCTCTGCCGAGACTGTGCGCCGTGAGATGTTCAGTCTCTGGGAAAGCACAGATCCCCAGTGCTGTTGTGCCTGTAGGTAGGGTGCCAAGGGGCGGTGAAGAGCAGCAAGAGCTTTCAGGGCTGGGCCCTTCGTCGTGGGAGAAGGATCCGACCGTTCACCTTTTCAGAAAGAGGCTTGCCGAGACTGAGCCCCGTGAGATGTTCCGTCTCTGGGAAAGCACAGATCCCCAGTGCTGTTGTGCCTGTAGGTAGGGTGCCAAGGGGCGGTGAAGAGCAGCAAGAGCTTTCAGGGCTGGGCCCTTCCTCGTGGGAGAAGGATCCGACCGTTCGCCTTTTCAGAAAGAGGCTTGCCGAGACTGAGCCCCGTGAGATGTTCCGTCTCTGGGAAAGCACAGATCCCCAGTGCTGTTGTGCCTGTAGGTAGGGTGCCAAGGGGCGGTGAAGAGCAGCAAGAGCTTTCAGGGCTGGGCCCTTCCTCGGGGGAGATGGATCGCACCGTTCGTCTTTTCAGAAAGAGGCTTGCCGAGACTGAGCGCCGTGAGATGTTCCGTCTCTGGGAAAGCACAGATCCCCAGTGCTGTTGTGCCTGTAGGTAGGGTGCCAAGGGACGGTGAACAGCAGCAAGAGCTTTCAGGGCTGGGCCCTTCCTCGTGGGAGAAGGATCCGACCGTTCGCCTTTTCCAGAAAAAAGAGGCTCTGCCGAGGCGTAGCGCCACGAGATGTTCCGTCTCTGGGAAAGCACAGATCCCCAGTGCTGTTGTGCCTGTAGGTAGGGTGCCAAGGGACGGTGAAGAGCAGCAAGAGCTTTCAGGGCTGGGCCTTTCCTCGTGGGAGAAGGATCCGACCGTTCGCCTTTTCAGAAAGAGGCTTGCCGAGACTGAGCCCCGTGAGATGTTCCGTCTCTGGGAAAGCACAGATCCCCAGTGCTGTTGTGCCTGTAGGTAGGGTGCCAAGGGACGGTGAAGAGCAGCAAGAGCTTTCAGGGCTGGGCCCTTCCTCGTGGGAGAAGGATCCGACCGTTCGCCTTTTCCAGAAAAAAGAGGCTCTGCCGAGGCGTAGCACTACGAGATGTTCCGTCTCTGGGAAAGCACAGATCCCCAGTGCTGTTGTGCCTGTAGGTAGGGTGCCAAGGGACGGTGAAGAGCAGCAAGAGCTTTCAGGGCTGGGCCCTTCCTCGTGGGAGAAGGATCCGACCGTTCGCCTTTTCCAAAAAAAAGAGGCTCTGCCGAGACTGTGCGCCGTGAGATGTTCAGTCTCTGGGAAAGCACAGATCCCCAGTGCTGTTGTGCCTGTAGGTAGGGTGCCAAGGGACGGTGAAGAGCAGCAAGAGCTTTCAGGGCTGGGCCCTTCCTCGTGGGAGAAGGATCCGACCGTTCGCCTTTTCAGAAAGAGGCTTGCCGAGACTGAGCCCCGTGAGATGTTCCGTCTCTGGGAAAGCACAGATCCCCAGTGCTGTTGTGCCTGTAGGTAGGGTGCCAAGGGGCGGTGAAGAGCAGCAAGAGCTTTCAGGGCTGGGCCCTTCCTCAGGGGAGATGGATCGCACCATTCGTCTTTTCAGAAAGAGGCTTGCCGAGACTGAGCGCCGTGAGATGTTCCGTCTCTGGGAAAGCACAGATCCCCAGTGCTGTTGTGCCTGTAGGTAGGGTGCCAAGGGACGGTGAAGAGCAGCAAGAGCTTTCAGGGCTGGGCCCTTCCTCGGGGGAGAAGGATCCGACCGTTCGCCTTTTCAGAAAGAGGCTTGCCGAGACTGAGCCCCGTGAGATGTTCCGTCTCTGGGAAAGCACAGATCCCCAGTGCTGTTGTGCCTGTAGGTAGGGTGCCAAGGGACGGTGAAGAGCAGCAAGAGCTTTCAGGGCTGGGCCCTTCCTCGTGGGAGAAGGATCCGACCGTTCGCCTTTTCCAGAAAAAAGAGGCTCTGCCGAGGCGTAGCGCCACGAGATGTTCCGTCTCTGGGAAAGCACAGATCCCCAGTGCTGTTGTGCCTGTAGGTAGGGTGCCAAGGGGCGGTGAAGAGCAGCAAGAGCTTTCAGGGCTGGGCCTTTCCTCGTGGGAGAAGGATCCGACCGTTCGCCTTTTCAGAAAGAGGCTTGCCGAGACTGAGCGCCGTGAGATATTCCGTCTCTGGGAAAGCACAGATCCCCAGTGCTGTTGTGCCTGTAGGTAGGGTGCCAAGGGGCGGTGAAGAGCAGCAAGAGCTTTCAGGGCTGGGCCCTTCCTCGTGGGAGAAGGATCCGACCGTTCGCCTTTTCCAGAAAAAAGAGGCTCTGCCGAGGCGTAGCACTACGAGATGTTCCGTCTCTGCGAAAGCATAGATGCCCAGTGCTGTTGTGCCTGTAGGTAGGGTGCCAAGGGGCGGTGAAGAGCAGCAAGAGCTTTCAGGGCTGGGCCCTTCGTCGTGGGAGAAGGATCCGACCGTTCGCCTTTTCCAAAAAAAAGAGGCTCTGCCGAGGCGTAGCACTACGAGATGTTCCGTCTCTGGGAAAGCACAGATCCCCAGTGCTGTTGTGCCTGTAGGTAGGGTGCCAAGGGACGGTGAAGAGCAGCAAGAGCTTTCAGGGCTGGGCCCTTCCTCGTGGGAGAAGGATCCGACCGTTCGCCTTTTCCAGAAAAAAGAGGCTCTGCCGAGGCGTAGCGCCACGAGATGTTCCGTCTCTGGGAAAGCACAGATCCCCAGTGCTGTTGTGCCTGTAGGTAGGGTGCCAAGGGGCGGTGAAGAGCAGCAAGAGCTTTCAGGGCTGGGCCCTTCCTCGTGGGAGAAGGATCCGACCGTTCGCCTTTTCAGAAAGAGGCTTGCCGAGACTGAGCCCCGTGAGATGTTCCGTCTCTGGGAAAGCACAGATCCCCAGTGCTGTTGTGCCTGTAGGTAGGGTGCCAAGGGGCGGTGAAGAGCAGCAAGAGCTTTCAGGGCTGGGCCCTTCCTCGGGGGAGATGGATCGCACCATTCGTCTTTTCAGAAAGAGGCTTGCCGAGACTGAGCCCCGTGAGATGTTCCGTCTCTGGGAAAGCACAGATCCCCAGTGCTGTTGTGCCTGTAGGTAGGGTGCCAAGGGGCGGTGAAGAGCAGCAAGAGCTTTCAGGGCTGGGCCCTTCCTCGTGGGAGAAGGATCCGACCGTTCGCCTTTTCAGAAAGAGGCTTGCCGAGACTGAGCCCCGTGAGATGTTCCGTCTCTGGGAAAGCACAGATCCCCAGTGCTGTTGTGCCTGTAGGTAGGGTGCCAAGGGACGGTGAACAGCAGCAAGAGCTTTCAGGGCTGGGCCCTTCCTCGTGGGAGAAGGATCCGACCGTTCGCCTTTTCCAGAAAAAAGAGGCTCTGCCGAGGCGTAGCGCCACGAGATGTTCCGTCTCTGGGAAAGCACAGATCCCCAGTGCTGTTGTGCCTGTAGGTAGGGTGCCAAGGGACGGTGAAGAGCAGCAAGAGGTTTCAGGGCTGGGCCCTTCCTCGGGGGAGAAGGATCCGACCGTTCGCCTTTTCAGAAAGAGGCTTGCCAAGACTGAGCCCCGTGAGATGTTCCGTCTCTGGGAAAGCACAGATCCCCAGTGCTGTTGTGCCTGTAGGTAGGGTGCCAAGGGACGGTGAACAGCAGCAAGAGCTTTCAGGGCTGGGCCCTTCGTCGTGGGAGAAGGATCGCACCGTTCGTCTTTTCAGAAAGAGGCTTGCCGAGACTGAGCCCCGTGAGATGTTCCGTCTCTGGGAAAGCACAGATCCCCAGTGCTGTTGTGCCTGTAGGTAGGGTGCCAAGGGGCGGTGAAGAGCAGCAAGAGCTTTCAGGGCTGGGCCCTTCCTCGTGGGAGAAGGATCCGACCGTTCGCCTTTTCAGAAAGAGGCTTGCCAAGACTGAGCGCCGTGAGATATTCCGTCTCTGGGAAAGCACAGATCCCCAGTGCTGTTGTGCCTGTAGGTAGGGTGCCAAGGGACGGTGAAGAGCAGCAAGAGCTTTCAGGGCTGGGCCCTTCCTCGTGGGAGAAGGATCCGACCGTTCGCCTTTTCAGAAAGAGGCTTGCCGAGACTGAGCCCCGTGAGATGTTCCGTCTCTGGGAAAGCACAGATCCCCAGTGCTGTTGTGCCTGTAGGTAGGGTGCCAAGGGGCGGTGAAGAGCAGCAAGAGCTTTCAGGGCTGGGCCCTTCCTCGTGGGAGAAGGATCCGACCGTTCGCCTTTTCCAAAAAAAAGAGGCTCTGCCGAGACTGTGCGCCGTGAGATGTTCAGTCTCTGGGAAAGCACAGATCCCCAGTGCTGTTGTGCCTGTAGGTAGGGTGCCAAGGGGCGGTGAAGAGCAGCAAGAGCTTTCAGGTCTGGGCCCTTCCTCGGGGGAGATGGATCGCACCATTCGTCTTTTCAGAAAGAGGCTTGCCGAGACTGAGCGCCGTGAGATGTTCCGTCTCTGGGAAAGCACAGATCCCCAGTGCTGTTGTGCCTGTAGGTAGGGTGCCAAGGGACGGTGAAGAGCAGCAAGAGCTTTCAGGGCTGGGCCCTTCCTCGTGGGAGAAGGATCCGACCGTTCGCCTTTTCAGAAAGAGGCTTGCCGAGACTGAGCCCCGTGAGATGTTCCGTCTCTGGGAAAGCACAGATCCCCAGTGCTGTTGTGCCTGTAGGTAGGGTGCCAAGGGACGGTGAACAGCAGCAAGAGCTTTCAGGGCTGGGCCCTTCCTCGTGGGAGAAGGATCCGACCGTTCGCCTTTTCCAGAAAAAAGAGGCTCTGCCGAGGCGTAGCGCCACGAGATGTTCCGTCTCTGGGAAAGCACAGATCCCCAGTGCTGTTGTGCCTGTAGGTAGGGTGCCAAGGGACGGTGAAGAGCAGCAAGAGCTTTCAGGGCTGGGCCCTTCGTCGTGGGAGAAGGATCCGACCGTTCGCCTTTTCAGAAAGAGGCTTGCCGAGACTGAGCCCCGTGAGATATTCCGTCTCTGGGAAAGCACAGATCCCCAGTGCTGTTGTGCCTGTAGGTAGGGTGCCAAGGGACGGTGAACAGCAGCAAGAGCTTTCAGGGCTGGGCCCTTCCTCGTGGGAGAAGGATCCGACCGTTCGCCTTTTCAGAAAGAGGCTTGCCGAGACTGAGCCCCGTGAGATGTTCCGTCTCTGGGAAAGCACAGATCCCCAGTGCTGTTGTGCCTGTAGGTAGGGTGCCAAGGGACGGTGAAGAGCAGCAAGAGCTTTCAGGGCTGGGCCCTTCCTCGTGGGAGAAGGATCCGACCGTTCGCCTTTTCCAGAAAAAAGAGGCTCTGCCGAGGCGTAGCGCCACGAGATGTTCCGTCTCTGGGAAAGCACACATCCCCAGTGCTGTTGTGCCTGTAGGTAGGGTGCCAAGGGACGGTGAAGAGCAGCAAGAGGTTTCAGGGCTGGGCCCTTCCTCGGGGGAGAAGGATCCGACCGTTCGCCTTTTCAGAAAGAGGCTTGCCGAGACTGAGCCCCGTGAGATGTTCCGTCTCTGGGAAAGCACAGATCCCCAGTGCTGTTGTGCCTGTAGGTAGGGTGCCAAGGGACGGTGAACAGCAGCAAGAGCTTTCAGGGCTGGGCCCTTCGTCGTGGGAGAAGGATCGCACCGTTCGTCTTTTCAGAAAGAGGCTTGCCGAGACTGAGCCCCGTGAGATGTTCCGTCTCTGGGAAAGCACAGATCCCCAGTGCTGTTGTGCCTGTAGGTAGGGTGCCAAGGGGCGGTGAAGAGCAGCAAGAGCTTTCAGGGCTGGGCCCTTCCTCGTGGGAGAAGGATCCGACCGTTCGCCTTTTCCAAAAAAAAGAGGCTCTGCCGAGACTGTGCGCCGTGAGATGTTCAGTCTCTGGGAAAGCACAGATCCCCAGTGCTGTTGTGCCTGTAGGTAGGGTGCCAAGGGGCGGTGAAGAGCAGCAAGAGCTTTCAGGGCTGGGCCCTTCCTCGTGGGAGAAGGATCCGACCGTTCACCTTTTCAGAAAGAGGCTTGCCGAGACTGAGCCCCGTGAGATGTTCCGTCTCTGGGAAAGCACAGATCCCCAGTGCTGTTGTGCCTGTAGGTAGGGTGCCAAGGGGCGGTGAAGAGCAGCAAGAGCTTTCAGGGCTGGGCCCTTCCTCGGGGGAGATGGATCGCACCGTTCGTCTTTTCAGAAAGAGGCTTGCCGAGACTGAGCGCCGTGAGATGTTCCGTCTCTGGGAAAGCACAGATCCCCAGTGCTGTTGTGCCTGTAGGTAGGGTGCCAAGGGACGGTGAACAGCAGCAAGAGCTTTCAGGGCTGGGCCCTTCCTCGTGGGAGAAGGATCCGACCGTTCGCCTTTTCCAGAAAAAAGAGGCTCTGCCGAGGCGTAGCGCCACGAGATGTTCCGTCTCTGGGAAAGCACAGATCCCCAGTGCTGTTGTGCCTGTAGGTAGGGTGCCAAGGGACGGTGAAGAGCAGCAAGAGCTTTCAGGGCTGGGCCTTTCCTCGTGGGAGAAGGATCCGACCGTTCGCCTTTTCAGAAAGAGGCTCTGCCGAGGCGTAGCGCCACGAGATGTTCCGTCTCTGGGAAAGCACAGATCCCCAGTGCTGTTGTGCCTGTAGGTAGGGTGCCAAGGGGCGGTGAAGAGCAGCAAGAGCTTTCAGGGCTGGGCCCTTCCTCGTGGGAGAAGGATCCGACCGTTCGCCTTTTCCAAAAAAAAGAGGCTCTGCCGAGGCGTAGCACTACGAGATGTTCCGTCTCTGCGAAAGCATAGATCCCCAGTGCTGTTGTGCCTGTAGGTAGGGTGCCAAGGGGCGGTGAAGAGCAGCAAGAGCTTTCAGGGCTGGGCCCTTCCTCGTGGGAGAAGGATCCGACCGTTCGCCTTTTCCAAAAAAAAGAGGCTCTGCCGAGGCGTAGCACTACGAGATGTTCCGTCTCTGGGAAAGCACAGATCCCCAGTGCTGTTGTGCCTGTAGGTAGGGTGCCAAGGGACGGTGAAGAGCAGCAAGAGCTTTCAGGGCTGGGCCCTTCCTCGTGGGAGAAGGATCCGACCGTTCGCCTTTTCCAAAAAAAAGAGGCTCTGCCGAGACTGTGCGCCGTGAGATGTTCAGTCTCTGGGAAAGCACAGATCCCCAGTGCTGTTGTGCCTGTAGGTAGGGTGCCAAGGGGCGGTGAAGAGCAGCAAGAGCTTTCAGGGCTGGGCCCTTCGTCGTGGGAGAAGGATCCGACCGTTCACCTTTTCAGAAAGAGGCTTGCCGAGACTGAGCCCCGTGAGATGTTCCGTCTCTGGGAAAGCACAGATCCCCAGTGCTGTTGTGCCTGTAGGTAGGGTGCCAAGGGGCGGTGAAGAGCAGCAAGAGCTTTCAGGGCTGGGCCCTTCCTCGTGGGAGAAGGATCCGACCGTTCACCTTTTCAGAAAGAGGCTTGCCGAGACTGAGCCCCGTGAGATGTTCCGTCTCTGGGAAAGCACAGATCCCCAGTGCTGTTGTGCCTGTAGGTAGGGTGCCAAGGGGCGGTGAAGAGCAGCAAGAGCTTTCAGGGCTGGGCCCTTCCTCGGGGGAGATGGATCGCACCGTTCGTCTTTTCAGAAAGAGGCTTGCCGAGACTGAGCGCCGTGAGATGTTCCGTCTCTGGGAAAGCACAGATCCCCAGTGCTGTTGTGCCTGTAGGTAGGGTGCCAAGGGGCGGTGAAGAGCAGCAAGAGCTTTCAGGGCTGGGCCCTTCCTCGGGGGAGATGGATCGCACCGTTCGTCTTTTCAGAAAGAGGCTTGCCGAGACTGAGCGCCGTGAGATGTTCCGTCTCTGGGAAAGCACAGATCCCCAGTGCTGTTGTGCCTGTAGGTAGGGTGCCAAGGGACGGTGAACAGCAGCAAGAGCTTTCAGGGCTGGGCCCTTCCTCGTGGGAGAAGGATCCGACCGTTCGCCTTTTCCAGAAAAAAGAGGCTCTGCCGAGGCGTAGCGCCACGAGATGTTCCGTCTCTGGGAAAGCACAGATCCCCAGTGCTGTTGTGCCTGTAGGTAGGGTGCCAAGGGACGGTGAAGAGCAGCAAGAGCTTTCAGGGCTGGGCCTTTCCTCGTGGGAGAAGGATCCGACCGTTCGCCTTTTCAGAAAGAGGCTCTGCCGAGGCGTAGCGCCACGAGATGTTCCGTCTCTGGGAAAGCACAGATCCCCAGTGCTGTTGTGCCTGTAGGTAGGGTGCCAAGGGGCGGTGAAGAGCAGCAAGAGCTTTCAGGGCTGGGCCCTTCCTCGTGGGAGAAGGATCCGACCGTTCGCCTTTTCAGAAAGAGGCTTGCCGAGACTGAGCCCCGTGAGATATTCCGTCTCTGGGAAAGCACAGATCCCCAGTGCTGTTGTGCCTGTAGGTAGGGTGCCAAGGGACGGTGAACAGCAGCAAGAGCTTTCAGGGCTGGGCCCTTCCTCGTGGGAGAAGGATCCGACCGTTCGCCTTTTCAGAAAGAGGCTTGCCGAGACTGAGCCCCGTGAGATGTTCCGTCTCTGGGAAAGCACAGATCCCCAGTGCTGTTGTGCCTGTAGGTAGGGTGCCAAGGGACGGTGAAGAGCAGCAAGAGCTTTCAGGGCTGGGCCCTTCCTCGTGGGAGAAGGATCCGACCGTTCGCCTTTTCCAGAAAAAAGAGGCTCTGCCGAGGCGTAGCGCCACGAGATGTTCCGTCTCTGGGAAAGCACACATCCCCAGTGCTGTTGTGCCTGTAGGTAGGGTGCCAAGGGACGGTGAAGAGCAGCAAGAGGTTTCAGGGCTGGGCCCTTCCTCGGGGGAGAAGGATCCGACCGTTCGCCTTTTCAGAAAGAGGCTTGCCGAGACTGAGCCCCGTGAGATGTTCCGTCTCTGGGAAAGCACAGATCCCCAGTGCTGTTGTGCCTGTAGGTAGGGTGCCAAGGGACGGTGAACAGCAGCAAGAGCTTTCAGGGCTGGGCCCTTCGTCGTGGGAGAAGGATCGCACCGTTCGTCTTTTCAGAAAGAGGCTTGCCGAGACTGAGCCCCGTGAGATGTTCCGTCTCTGGGAAAGCACAGATCCCCAGTGCTGTTGTGCCTGTAGGTAGGGTGCCAAGGGGCGGTGAAGAGCAGCAAGAGCTTTCAGGGCTGGGCCCTTCCTCGTGGGAGAAGGATCCGACCGTTCGCCTTTTCCAAAAAAAAGAGGCTCTGCCGAGACTGTGCGCCGTGAGATGTTCAGTCTCTGGGAAAGCACAGATCCCCAGTGCTGTTGTGCCTGTAGGTAGGGTGCCAAGGGGCGGTGAAGAGCAGCAAGAGCTTTCAGGGCTGGGCCCTTCCTCGTGGGAGAAGGATCCGACCGTTCACCTTTTCAGAAAGAGGCTTGCCGAGACTGAGCCCCGTGAGATGTTCCGTCTCTGGGAAAGCACAGATCCCCAGTGCTGTTGTGCCTGTAGGTAGGGTGCCAAGGGGCGGTGAAGAGCAGCAAGAGCTTTCAGGGCTGGGCCCTTCCTCGGGGGAGATGGATCGCACCGTTCGTCTTTTCAGAAAGAGGCTTGCCGAGACTGAGCGCCGTGAGATGTTCCGTCTCTGGGAAAGCACAGATCCCCAGTGCTGTTGTGCCTGTAGGTAGGGTGCCAAGGGACGGTGAACAGCAGCAAGAGCTTTCAGGGCTGGGCCCTTCCTCGTGGGAGAAGGATCCGACCGTTCGCCTTTTCCAGAAAAAAGAGGCTCTGCCGAGGCGTAGCGCCACGAGATGTTCCGTCTCTGGGAAAGCACAGATCCCCAGTGCTGTTGTGCCTGTAGGTAGGGTGCCAAGGGACGGTGAAGAGCAGCAAGAGCTTTCAGGGCTGGGCCTTTCCTCGTGGGAGAAGGATCCGACCGTTCGCCTTTTCAGAAAGAGGCTCTGCCGAGGCGTAGCGCCACGAGATGTTCCGTCTCTGGGAAAGCACAGATCCCCAGTGCTGTTGTGCCTGTAGGTAGGGTGCCAAGGGGCGGTGAAGAGCAGCAAGAGCTTTCAGGGCTGGGCCCTTCCTCGTGGGAGAAGGATCCGACCGTTCGCCTTTTCCAAAAAAAAGAGGCTCTGCCGAGGCGTAGCACTACGAGATGTTCCGTCTCTGCGAAAGCATAGATCCCCAGTGCTGTTGTGCCTGTAGGTAGGGTGCCAAGGGGCGGTGAAGAGCAGCAAGAGCTTTCAGGGCTGGGCCCTTCCTCGTGGGAGAAGGATCCGACCGTTCGCCTTTTCCAAAAAAAAGAGGCTCTGCCGAGGCGTAGCACTACGAGATGTTCCGTCTCTGGGAAAGCACAGATCCCCAGTGCTGTTGTGCCTGTAGGTAGGGTGCCAAGGGACGGTGAAGAGCAGCAAGAGCTTTCAGGGCTGGGCCCTTCCTCGTGGGAGAAGGATCCGACCGTTCGCCTTTTCCAAAAAAAAGAGGCTCTGCCGAGACTGTGCGCCGTGAGATGTTCAGTCTCTGGGAAAGCACAGATCCCCAGTGCTGTTGTGCCTGTAGGTAGGGTGCCAAGGGGCGGTGAAGAGCAGCAAGAGCTTTCAGGGCTGGGCCCTTCGTCGTGGGAGAAGGATCCGACCGTTCACCTTTTCAGAAAGAGGCTTGCCGAGACTGAGCCCCGTGAGATGTTCCGTCTCTGGGAAAGCACAGATCCCCAGTGCTGTTGTGCCTGTAGGTAGGGTGCCAAGGGGCGGTGAAGAGCAGCAAGAGCTTTCAGGGCTGGGCCCTTCCTCGTGGGAGAAGGATCCGACCGTTCACCTTTTCAGAAAGAGGCTTGCCGAGACTGAGCCCCGTGAGATGTTCCGTCTCTGGGAAAGCACAGATCCCCAGTGCTGTTGTGCCTGTAGGTAGGGTGCCAAGGGGCGGTGAAGAGCAGCAAGAGCTTTCAGGGCTGGGCCCTTCCTCGGGGGAGATGGATCGCACCGTTCGTCTTTTCAGAAAGAGGCTTGCCGAGACTGAGCGCCGTGAGATGTTCCGTCTCTGGGAAAGCACAGATCCCCAGTGCTGTTGTGCCTGTAGGTAGGGTGCCAAGGGGCGGTGAAGAGCAGCAAGAGCTTTCAGGGCTGGGCCCTTCCTCGGGGGAGATGGATCGCACCGTTCGTCTTTTCAGAAAGAGGCTTGCCGAGACTGAGCGCCGTGAGATGTTCCGTCTCTGGGAAAGCACAGATCCCCAGTGCTGTTGTGCCTGTAGGTAGGGTGCCAAGGGACGGTGAACAGCAGCAAGAGCTTTCAGGGCTGGGCCCTTCCTCGTGGGAGAAGGATCCGACCGTTCGCCTTTTCCAGAAAAAAGAGGCTCTGCCGAGGCGTAGCGCCACGAGATGTTCCGTCTCTGGGAAAGCACAGATCCCCAGTGCTGTTGTGCCTGTAGGTAGGGTGCCAAGGGACGGTGAAGAGCAGCAAGAGCTTTCAGGGCTGGGCCTTTCCTCGTGGGAGAAGGATCCGACCGTTCGCCTTTTCAGAAAGAGGCTCTGCCGAGGCGTAGCGCCACGAGATGTTCCGTCTCTGGGAAAGCACAGATCCCCAGTGCTGTTGTGCCTGTAGGTAGGGTGCCAAGGGGCGGTGAAGAGCAGCAAGAGCTTTCAGGGCTGGGCCCTTCCTCGTGGGAGAAGGATCCGACCGTTCGCCTTTTCCAAAAAAAAGAGGCTCTGCCGAGGCGTAGCACTACGAGATGTTCCGTCTCTGCGAAAGCATAGATCCCCAGTGCTGTTGTGCCTGTAGGTAGGGTGCCAAGGGGCGGTGAAGAGCAGCAAGAGCTTTCAGGGCTGGGCCCTTCCTCGTGGGAGAAGGATCCGACCGTTCGCCTTTTCCAAAAAAAAGAGGCTCTGCCGAGGCGTAGCACTACGAGATGTTCCGTCTCTGGGAAAGCACAGATCCCCAGTGCTGTTGTGCCTGTAGGTAGGGTGCCAAGGGACGGTGAAGAGCAGCAAGAGCTTTCAGGGCTGGGCCCTTCCTCGTGGGAGAAGGATCCGACCGTTCGCCTTTTCCAAAAAAAAGAGGCTCTGCCGAGACTGTGCGCCGTGAGATGTTCAGTCTCTGGGAAAGCACAGATCCCCAGTGCTGTTGTGCCTGTAGGTAGGGTGCCAAGGGGCGGTGAAGAGCAGCAAGAGCTTTCAGGGCTGGGCCCTTCGTCGTGGGAGAAGGATCCGACCGTTCACCTTTTCAGAAAGAGGCTTGCCGAGACTGAGCCCCGTGAGATGTTCCGTCTCTGGGAAAGCACAGATCCCCAGTGCTGTTGTGCCTGTAGGTAGGGTGCCAAGGGGCGGTGAAGAGCAGCAAGAGCTTTCAGGGCTGGGCCCTTCCTCGTGGGAGAAGGATCCGACCGTTCACCTTTTCAGAAAGAGGCTTGCCGAGACTGAGCCCCGTGAGATGTTCCGTCTCTGGGAAAGCACAGATCCCCAGTGCTGTTGTGCCTGTAGGTAGGGTGCCAAGGGGCGGTGAAGAGCAGCAAGAGCTTTCAGGGCTGGGCCCTTCCTCGGGGGAGATGGATCGCACCGTTCGTCTTTTCAGAAAGAGGCTTGCCGAGACTGAGCGCCGTGAGATGTTCCGTCTCTGGGAAAGCACAGATCCCCAGTGCTGTTGTGCCTGTAGGTAGGGTGCCAAGGGACGGTGAACAGCAGCAAGAGCTTTCAGGGCTGGGCCCTTCCTCGTGGGAGAAGGATCCGACCGTTCGCCTTTTCCAGAAAAAAGAGGCTCTGCCGAGGCGTAGCGCCACGAGATGTTCCGTCTCTGGGAAAGCACAGATCCCCAGTGCTGTTGTGCCTGTAGGTAGGGTGCCAAGGGACGGTGAAGAGCAGCAAGAGCTTTCAGGGCTGGGCCTTTCCTCGTGGGAGAAGGATCCGACCGTTCGCCTTTTCAGAAAGAGGCTTGCCGAGACTGAGCGCCGTGAGATGTTCCGTCTCTGGGAAAGCACAGATCCCCAGTGCTGTTGTGCCTGTAGGTAGGGTGCCAAGGGGCGGTGAAGAGCAGCAAGAGCTTTCAGGGCTGGGCCCTTCCTCGTGGGAGAAGGATCCGACCGTTCGCCTTTTCCAAAAAAAAGAGGCTCTGCCGAGGCGTAGCACTACGAGATGTTCCGTCTCTGCGAAAGCATAGATGCCCAGTGCTGTTGTGCCTGTAGGTAGGGTGCCAAGGGGCGGTGAAGAGCAGCAAGAGCTTTCAGGGCTGGGCCCTTCCTCGTGGGAGAAGGATCCGACCGTTCGCCTTTTCCAGAAAAAAGAGGCTCTGCCGAGGCGTAGCACTACGAGATGTTCCGTCTCTGGGAAAGCACAGATCCCCAGTGCTGTTGTGCCTGTAGGTAGGGTGCCAAGGGACGGTGAAGAGCAGCAAGAGCTTTCAGGGCTGGGCCCTTCCTCGTGGGAGAAGGATCCGACCGTTCGCCTTTTCCAAAAAAAAGAGGCTCTGCCGAGACTGTGCGCCGTGAGATGTTCAGTCTCTGGGAAAGCACAGATCCCCAGTGCTGTTGTGCCTGTAGGTAGGGTGCCAAGGGGCGGTGAAGAGCAGCAAGAGCTTTCAGGGCTGGGCCCTTCCTCGTGGGAGAAGGATCCGACCGTTCGCCTTTTCAGAAAGAGGCTTGCCGAGACTGAGCCCCGTGAGATGTTCCGTCTCTGGGAAAGCACAGATCCCCAGTGCTGTTGTGCCTGTAGGTAGGGTGCCAAGGGGCGGTGAAGAGCAGCAAGAGCTTTCAGGGCTGGGCCCTTCCTCGGGGGAGATGGATCGCACCATTCGTCTTTTCAGAAAGAGGCTTGCCGAGACTGAGCGCCGTGAGATGTTCCGTCTCTGGGAAAGCACAGATCCCCAGTGCTGTTGTGCCTGTAGGTAGGGTGCCAAGGGACGGTGAAGAGCAGCAAGAGCTTTCAGGGCTGGGCCCTTCCTCGTGGGAGAAGGATCCGACCGTTCGCCTTTTCAGAAAGAGGCTTGCCGAGACTGAGCCCCGTGAGATGTTCCGTCTCTGGGAAAGCACAGATCCCCAGTGCTGTTGTGCCTGTAGGTAGGGTGCCAAGGGGCGGTGAAGAGCAGCAAGAGCTTTCAGGGCTGGGCCCTTCCTCGTGGGAGAAGGATCCGACCGTTCGCCTTTTCCAGAAAAAAGAGGCTCTGCCGAGGCGTAGCGCCACGAGATGTTCCGTCTCTGGGAAAGCACAGATCCCCAGTGCTGTTGTGCCTGTAGGTAGGGTGCCAAGGGGCGGTGAAGAGCAGCAAGAGCTTTCAGGGCTGGGCCTTTCCTCGTGGGAGAAGGATCCGACCGTTCGCCTTTTCAGAAAGAGGCTTGCCGAGACTGAGCGCCGTGAGATATTCCGTCTCTGGGAAAGCACAGATCCCCAGTGCTGTTGTGCCTGTAGGTAGGGTGCCAAGGGGCGGTGAAGAGCAGCAAGAGCTTTCAGGGCTGGGCCCTTCCTCGTGGGAGAAGGATCCGACCGTTCGCCTTTTCCAAAAAAAAGAGGCTCTGCCGAGGCGTAGCACTACGAGATGTTCCGTCTCTGCGAAAGCATAGATGCCCAGTGCTGTTGTGCCTGTAGGTAGGGTGCCAAGGGGCGGTGAAGAGCAGCAAGAGCTTTCAGGGCTGGGCCCTTCGTCGTGGGAGAAGGATCCGACCGTTCGCCTTTTCCAAAAAAAAGAGGCTCTGCCGAGGCGTAGCACTACGAGATGTTCCGTCTCTGGGAAAGCACAGATCCCCAGTGCTGTTGTGCCTGTAGGTAGGGTGCCAAGGGACGGTGAAGAGCAGCAAGAGCTTTCAGGGCTGGGCCCTTCCTCGTGGGAGAAGGATCCGACCGTTCGCCTTTTCCAGAAAAAAGAGGCTCTGCCGAGGCGTAGCGCCACGAGATGTTCCGTCTCTGGGAAAGCACAGATCCCCAGTGCTGTTGTGCCTGTAGGTAGGGTGCCAAGGGGCGGTGAAGAGCAGCAAGAGCTTTCAGGGCTGGGCCCTTCCTCGTGGGAGAAGGATCCGACCGTTCGCCTTTTCAGAAAGAGGCTTGCCGAGACTGAGCCCCGTGAGATGTTCCGTCTCTGGGAAAGCACAGATCCCCAGTGCTGTTGTGCCTGTAGGTAGGGTGCCAAGGGGCGGTGAAGAGCAGCAAGAGCTTTCAGGGCTGGGCCCTTCCTCGTGGGAGAAGGATCCGACCGTTCGCCTTTTCCAAAAAAAAGAGGCTCTGCCGAGGCGTAGCACTACGAGATGTTCCGTCTCTGCGAAAGCATAGATCCCCAGTGCTGTTGTGCCTGTAGGTAGGGTGCCAAGGGGCGGTGAAGAGCAGCAAGAGCTTTCAGGGCTGGGCCCTTCCTCGTGGGAGAAGGATCCGACCGTTCGCCTTTTCCAAAAAAAAGAGGCTCTGCCGAGACTGTGCGCCGTGAGATGTTCAGTCTCTGGGAAAGCACAGATCCCCAGTGCTGTTGTGCCTGTAGGTAGGGTGCCAAGGGGCGGTGAAGAGCAGCAAGAGCTTTCAGGGCTGGGCCCTTCCTCGTGGGAGAAGGATCCGACCGTTCGCCTTTTCAGAAAGAGGCTTGCCGAGACTGAGCCCCGTGAGATGTTCCGTCTCTGGGAAAGCACAGATCCCCAGTGCTGTTGTGCCTGTAGGTAGGGTGCCAAGGGGCGGTGAAGAGCAGCAAGAGCTTTCAGGGCTGGGCCCTTCCTCGGGGGAGATGGATCGCACCATTCGTCTTTTCAGAAAGAGGCTTGCCGAGACTGAGCGCCGTGAGATGTTCCGTCTCTGGGAAAGCACAGATCCCCAGTGCTGTTGTGCCTGTAGGTAGGGTGCCAAGGGACGGTGAAGAGCAGCAAGAGCTTTCAGGGCTGGGCCCTTCCTCGTGGGAGAAGGATCCGACCGTTCGCCTTTTCAGAAAGAGGCTTGCCGAGACTGAGCCCCGTGAGATGTTCCGTCTCTGGGAAAGCACAGATCCCCAGTGCTGTTGTGCCTGTAGGTAGGGTGCCAAGGGACGGTGAAGAGCAGCAAGAGCTTTCAGGGCTGGGCCCTTCCTCGTGGGAGAAGGATCCGACCGTTCGCCTTTTCCAGAAAAAAGAGGCTCTGCCGAGGCGTAGCGCCACGAGATGTTCCGTCTCTGGGAAAGCACAGATCCCCAGTGCTGTTGTGCCTGTAGGTAGGGTGCCAAGGGGCGGTGAAGAGCAGCAAGAGCTTTCAGGGCTGGGCCTTTCCTCGTGGGAGAAGGATCCGACCGTTCGCCTTTTCAGAAAGAGGCTTGCCGAGACTGAGCGCCGTGAGATATTCCGTCTCTGGGAAAGCACAGATCCCCAGTGCTGTTGTGCCTGTAGGTAGGGTGCCAAGGGGCGGTGAAGAGCAGCAAGAGCTTTCAGGGCTGGGCCCTTCCTCGTGGGAGAAGGATCCGACCGTTCGCCTTTTCAGAAAGAGGCTTGCCGAGACTGAGCCCCGTGAGATGTTCCGTCTCTGGGAAAGCACAGATCCCCAGTGCTGTTGTGCCTGTAGGTAGGGTGCCAAGGGGCGGTGAAGAGCAGCAAGAGCTTTCAGGGCTGGGCCCTTCCTCGGGGGAGATGGATCGCACCATTCGTCTTTTCAGAAAGAGGCTTGCCGAGACTGAGCCCCGTGAGATGTTCCGTCTCTGGGAAAGCACAGATCCCCAGTGCTGTTGTGCCTGTAGGTAGGGTGCCAAGGGGCGGTGAAGAGCAGCAAGAGCTTTCAGGGCTGGGCCCTTCCTCGTGGGAGAAGGATCCGACCGTTCGCCTTTTCAGAAAGAGGCTTGCCGAGACTGAGCCCCGTGAGATGTTCCGTCTCTGGGAAAGCACAGATCCCCAGTGCTGTTGTGCCTGTAGGTAGGGTGCCAAGGGACGGTGAAGAGCAGCAAGAGCTTTCAGGGCTGGGCCCTTCCTCGTGGGAGAAGGATCCGACCGTTCGCCTTTTCCAGAAAAAAGAGGCTCTGCCGAGGCGTAGCGCCACGAGATGTTCCGTCTCTGGGAAAGCACAGATCCCCAGTGCTGTTGTGCCTGTAGGTAGGGTGCCAAGGGGCGGTGAAGAGCAGCAAGAGCTTTCAGGGCTGGGCCCTTCCTCGTGGGAGAAGGATCCGACCGTTCGCCTTTTCAGAAAGAGGCTTGCCGAGACTGAGCCCCGTGAGATGTTCCGTCTCTGGGAAAGCACAGATCCCCAGTGCTGTTGTGCCTGTAGGTAGGGTGCCAAGGGGCGGTGAAGAGCAGCAAGAGCTTTCAGGGCTGGGCCCTTCCTCGGGGGAGATGGATCGCACCATTCGTCTTTTCAGAAAGAGGCTTGCCGAGACTGAGCCCCGTGAGATGTTCCGTCTCTGGGAAAGCACAGATCTCCAGTGCTGTTGTGCCTGTAGGTAGGGTGCCAAGGGGCGGTGAAGAGCAGCAAGAGCTTTCAGGGCTGGGCCCTTCCTCATGGGAGAAGGATCCGACCGTTCGCCTTTTCAGAAAGAGGCTTGCCAAGAGTGAGCGCCGTGAGATATTCCGTCTCTGGGAAAGCACAGATCCCCAGTGCTGTTGTGCCTGTAGGTAGGGTGCCAAGGGACGGTGAAGAGCAGCAAGAGCTTTCAGGGCTGGGCCCTTCCTCGGGGGAGAAGGATCCGACCGTTCGCCTTTTCAGAAAGAGGCTTGCCGAGACTGAGCCCCGTGAGATGTTCCGTCTCTGGGAAAGCACAGATCCCCAGTGCTGTTGTGCCTGTAGGTAGGGTGCCAAGGGGCGGTGAAGAGCAGCAAGAGCTTTCAGGGCTGGGCCCTTCCTCGTGGGAGAAGGATCCGACCGTTCGCCTTTTCCAGAAAAAAGAGGCTCTGCCGAGGCGTAGCGCCACGAGATGTTCCGTCTCTGGGAAAGCACAGATCCCCAGTGCTGTTGTGCCTGTAGGTAGGGTGCCAAGGGACAGTGAAGAGCAGCAAGAGCTTTCAGGGCTGGGCCCTTCCTCGTGGGAGAAGGATCCGACCGTTCGCCTTTTCCAAAAAAAAGAGGCTCTGCCGAGGCGTAGCGCCACGAGATGTTCCGTCTCTGGGAAAGCACAGATCCCCAGTGCTGTTGTGCCTGTAGGTAGGGTGCCAAGGGACAGTGAAGAGCAGCAAGAGCTTTCAGGGCTGGGCCCTTCCTCGTGGGAGAAGGATCCGACCGTTCGCCTTTTCCAAAAAAAAGAGGCTCTGCCGAGGAGTAGCGCCACGAGATGTTCCGTCTCTGGGAAAGCACAGATCCCCAGTGCTGTTGTGCCTGTAGGTAGGGCCACAAGGGACGGTGAAGAGCAGCAAGAGCTTTCAGGGCTGGGCCCTTCCTCGTGGGAGAAGGATCCGACCGTTCGCCTTTTCAGAAAGAGGCTTGCCGAGACTGAGCCCCGTGAGATGTTCCGTCTCTGGGAAAGCACAGATCCCCAGTGCTGTTGTGCCTGTAGGTAGGGTGCCAAGGGGCGGTGAAGAGCAGCAAGAGCTTTCAGGGCTGGGCCCTTCCTCGTGGGAGAAGGATCCGACCGTTCGCCTTTTCCAAAAAAAAGAGGCTCTGCCGAGACTGTGCGCCGTGAGATGTTCAGTCTCTGGGAAAGCACAGATCCCCAGTGCTGTTGTGCCTGTAGGTAGGGTGCCAAGGGGCGGTGAAGAGCAGCAAGAGCTTTCAGGGCTGGGCCCTTCCTCGTGGGAGAAGGATCCGACCGTTCGCCTTTTCAGAAAGAGGCTTGCCGAGACTGAGCCCCGTGAGATGTTCCGTCTCTGGGAAAGCACAGATCCCCAGTGCTGTTGTGCCTGTAGGTAGGGTGCCAAGGGACAGTGAACAGCAGCAAGAGCTTTCAGGGCTGGGCCCTTCCTCGTGGGAGAAGGATCCGACCGTTCGCCTTTTCCAAAAAAAAGAGGCTCTGCCGAGGCGTAGCGCCACGAGATGTTCCGTCTCTGGGAAAGCACAGATCCCCAGTGCTGTTGTGCCTGTAGGTAGGGTGCCAAGGGACAGTGAAGAGCAGCAAGAGCTTTCAGGGCTGGGCCCTTCCTCGTGGGAGAAGGATCCGACCGTTCGCCTTTTCCAAAAAAAAGAGGCTCTGCCGAGGCGTAGCGCCACGAGATGTTCCGTCTCTGGGAAAGCACAGATCCCCAGTGCTGTTGTGCCTGTAGGTAGGGCCACAAGGGACGGTGAAGAGCAGCAAGAGCTTTCAGGGCTGGGCCCTTCCTCGTGGGAGAAGGATCCGACCGTTCGCCTTTTCAGAAAGAGGCTTGCCGAGACTGAGCCCCGTGAGATGTTCCGTCTCTGGGAAAGCACAGATCCCCAGTGCTGTTGTGCCTGTAGGTAGGCTGCCAAGGGACGGTGAAGAGCAGCAAGAGCTTTCAGGGCTGGGCCCTTCCTCGTGGGAGAAGGATCCGACCGTTCGCCTTTTCAGAAAGAGGCTTGCCGAGACTGAGCCCCGTGAGATATTCCGTCTCTGGGAAAGCACAGATCCCCAGTGCTGTTGTGCCTGTAGGTAGGGTGCCAAGGGACGGTGAAGAGCAGCAAGAGCTTTCAGGGCTGGGCCCTTCCTCGTGGGAGAAGGATCCGACCGTTCGCCTTTTCAGAAAGAGGCTTGCCGAGACTGAGCCCCGTGAGATGTTCCGTCTCTGGGAAAGCACAGATCCCCAGTGCTGTTGTGCCTGTAGGTAGGGTGCCAAGGGACGGTGAAGAGCAGCAAGAGCTTTCAGGGCTGGGCCCTTCCTCGTGGGAGAAGGATCCGACCGTTCGCCTTTTCAGAAAGAGGCTTGCCGAGACTGAGCCCCGTGAGATGTTCCGTCTCTGGGAAAGCACAGATCCCCAGTGCTGTTGTGCCTGTAGGTAGGGTGCCAAGGGGCGGTGAAGAGCAGCAAGAGCTTTCAGGGCTGGGCCCTTCCTCGGGGGAGATGGATCGCACCATTCGTCTTTTCAGAAAGAGGCTTGCCGAGACTGAGCGCCGTGAGATGTTCCGTCTCTGGGAAAGCACAGATCCCCAGTGCTGTTGTGCCTGTAGGTAGGGTGCCAAGGGACGGTGAAGAGCAGCAAGAGCTTTCAGGGCTGGGCCCTTCCTCGTGGGAGAAGGATCCGACCGTTCGCCTTTTCAGAAAGAGGCTTGCCGAGACTGAGCCCCGTGAGATGTTCCGTCTCTGGGAAAGCACAGATCCCCAGTGCTGTTGTGCCTGTAGGTAGGGTGCCAAGGGACGGTGAAGAGCAGCAAGAGCTTTCAGGGCTGGGCCCTTCCTCGTGGGAGAAGGATCCGACCGTTCGCCTTTTCCAGAAAAAAGAGGCTCTGCCGAGGCGTAGCGCCACGAGATGTTCCGTCTCTGGGAAAGCACAGATCCCCAGTGCTGTTGTGCCTGTAGGTAGGGTGCCAAGGGGCGGTGAAGAGCAGCAAGAGCTTTCAGGGCTGGGCCCTTTCTCGGGGGAGAAGGATCTGACCGTTCGCCTTTTCAGAAAGAGGCTTGCCGAGACTGAGCCCCGTGAGATGTTCCGTCTCTGGGAAAGCACAGATCCCCAGTGCTGTTGTGCCTGTAGGTAGGGTGCCAAGGGACGGTGAAGAGCAGCAAGAGCTTTCAGGGCTGGGCCCTTCCTCGTGGGAGAAGGATCCGACCGTTCGCCTTTTCAGAAAGAGGCTTGCCGAGACTGAGCGCCGTGAGATGTTCCGTCTCTGGGAAAGCACAGATCCCCAGTGCTGTTGTGCCTGTAGGTAGGGTGCCAAGGGGCGGTGAAGAGCAGCAAGAGCTTTCAGGGCTGGGCCCTTCGTCGTGGGAGAAGGATCCGACCGTTCGCCTTTTCAGAAAGAGGATTGCCGAGACTGAGCCCCGTGAGATGTTCCGTCTCTGGGAAAGCACAGATCCCCAGTGCTGTTGTGCCTGTAGGTAGGGTGCCAAGGGACGGTGAACAGCAGCAAGAGCTTTCAGGGCTGGGCCCTTCGTCGTGGGAGAAGGATCGCACCGTTCGTCTTTTCAGAAAGAGGCTTGCCGAGACTGAGCCCCGTGAGATGTTCCGTCTCTGGGAAAGCACAGATCCCCAGTGCTGTTGTGCCTGTAGGTAGGGTGCCAAGGGGCGGTGAAGAGCAGCAAGAGCTTTCAGGGCTGGGCCCTTCGTCGTGGGAGAAGGATCCGACCGTTCGCCTTTTCCAGAAAAAAGAGGCTCTGCCGAGGCGTAGCGCCACGAGATGTTCCGTCTCTGGGAAAGCACAGATCCCCAGTGCTGTTGTGCCTGTAGGTAGGGTGCCAAGGGACGGTGAAGAGCAGCAAGAGCTTTCAGGGCTGGGCCTTTCCTCGTGGGAGAAGGATCCGACCGTTCGCCTTTTCAGAAAGAGGCTCTGCCGAGACTGAGCGCCGTGAGATGTTCCGTCTCTGGGAAAGCACAGATCCCCAGTGCTGTTGTGCCTGTAGGTAGGGTGCCAAGGGGCGGTGAAGAGCAGCAAGAGCTTTCAGGGCTGGGCCCTTCCTCGTGGGAGAAGGATCCGACCGTTCGCCTTTTCCAAAAAAAAGAGGCTCTGCCGAGGCGTAGCACTACGAGATGTTCCGTCTCTGCGAAAGCATAGATCCCCAGTGCTGTTGTGCCTGTAGGTAGGGTGCCAAGGGGCGGTGAAGAGCAGCAAGAGCTTTCAGGGCTGGGCCCTTCCTCGTGGGAGAAGGATCCGACCGTTCGCCTTTTCCAAAAAAAAGAGGCTCTGCCGAGGCGTAGCACTACGAGATGTTCCGTCTCTGGGAAAGCACAGATCCCCAGTGCTGTTGTGCCTGTAGGTAGGGTGCCAAGGGACGGTGAAGAGCAGCAAGAGCTTTCAGGGCTGGGCCCTTCCTCGTGGGAGAAGGATCCGACCGTTCGCCTTTTCCAAAAAAAAGAGGCTCTGCCGAGACTGTGCGCCGTGAGATGTTCAGTCTCTGGGAAAGCACAGATCCCCAGTGCTGTTGTGCCTGTAGGTAGGGTGCCAAGGGGCGGTGAAGAGCAGCAAGAGCTTTCAGGGCTGGGCCCTTCCTCGTGGGAGAAGGATCCGACCGTTCACCTTTTCAGAAAGAGGCTTGCCGAGACTGAGCCCCGTGAGATGTTCCGTCTCTGGGAAAGCACAGATCCCCAGTGCTGTTGTGCCTGTAGGTAGGGTGCCAAGGGACGGTGAAGAGCAGCAAGAGCTTTCAGGGCTGGGCCTTTCCTCGTGGGAGAAGGATCCGACCGTTCGCCTTTTCAGAAAGAGGCTTGCCGAGACTGAGCGCCGTGAGATGTTCCGTCTCTGGGAAAGCACAGATCCCCAGTGCTGTTGTGCCTGTAGGTAGGGTGCCAAGGGGCGGTGAAGAGCAGCAAGAGCTTTCAGGGCTGGGCCCTTCCTCGTGGGAGAAGGATCCGACCGTTCGCCTTTTCCAAAAAAAAGAGGCTCTGCCGAGGCGTAGCACTACGAGATGTTCCGTCTCTGCGAAAGCATAGATGCCCAGTGCTGTTGTGCCTGTAGGTAGGGTGCCAAGGGGCGGTGAAGAGCAGCAAGAGCTTTCAGGGCTGGGCCCTTCGTCGTGGGAGAAGGATCCGACCGTTCGCCTTTTCCAAAAAAAAGAGGCTCTGCCGAGGCGTAGCACTACGAGATGTTCCGTCTCTGGGAAAGCACAGATCCCCAGTGCTGTTGTGCCTGTAGGTAGGGTGCCAAGGGACGGTGAAGAGCAGCAAGAGCTTTCAGGGCTGGGCCCTTCCTCGTGGGAGAAGGATCCGACCGTTCGCCTTTTCCAGAAAAAAGAGGCTCTGCCGAGGCGTAGCGCCACGAGATGTTCCGTCTCTGGGAAAGCACAGATCCCCAGTGCTGTTGTGCCTGTAGGTAGGGTGCCAAGGGACGGTGAAGAGCAGCAAGAGCTTTCAGGGCTGGGCCCTTCCTCGTGGGAGAAGGATCCGACCGTTCGCCTTTTCAGAAAGAGGCTTGCCGAGACTGAGCCCCGTGAGATGTTCCGTCTCTGGGAAAGCACAGATCCCCAGTGCTGTTGTGCCTGTAGGTAGGGTGCCAAGGGGCGGTGAAGAGCAGCAAGAGCTTTCAGGGCTGGGCCCTTCCTCGGGGGAGATGGATCGCACCATTCGTCTTTTCAGAAAGAGGCTTGCCGAGACTGAGCCCCGTGAGATGTTCCGTCTCTGGGAAAGCACAGATCCCCAGTGCTGTTGTGCCTGTAGGTAGGGTGCCAAGGGGCGGTGAAGAGCAGCAAGAGCTTTCAGGGCTGGGCCCTTCCTCGTGGGAGAAGGATCCGACCGTTCGCCTTTTCAGAAAGAGGCTTGCCGAGACTGAGCCCCGTGAGATGTTCCGTCTCTGGGAAAGCACAGATCCCCAGTGCTGTTGTGCCTGTAGGTAGGGTGCCAAGGGACGGTGAAGAGCAGCAAGAGCTTTCAGGGCTGGGCCCTTCCTCGGGGGAGAAGGATCCGACCGTTCGCCTTTTCCAGAAAAAAGAGGCTCTGCCGAGGCGTAGCGCCACGAGATGTTCCGTCTCTGGGAAAGCACAGATCCCCAGTGCTGTTGTGCCTGTAGGTAGGGTGCCAAGGGACGGTGAAGAGCAGCAAGAGGTTTCAGGGCTGGGCCCTTCCTCGGGGGAGAAGGATCCGACCGTTCGCCTTTTCAGAAAGAGGCTTGCCGAGACTGAGCCCCGTGAGATGTTCCGTCTCTGGGAAAGCACAGATCCCCAGTGCTGTTGTGCCTGTAGGTAGGGTGCCAAGGGGCGGTGAAGAGCAGCAAGAGCTTTCAGGGCTGGGCCCTTCCTCGTGGGAGAAGGATCCGACCGTTCGCCTTTTCAGAAAGAGGCTTGCCGAGACTGAGCCCCGTGAGATGTTCCGTCTCTGGGAAAGCACAGATCCCCAGTGCTGTTGTGCCTGTAGGTAGGGTGCCAAGGGGCGGTGAAGAGCAGCAAGAGCTTTCAGGGCTGGGCCCTTCCTCGGGGGAGAAGGATCCGACCGTTCGCCTTTTCAGAAAGAGGATTGCCGAGACTGAGCCCCGTCAGATGTTCCGTCTCTGGGAAAGCACAGATCCCCAGTGCTGTTGTGCCTGTAGGTAGGGTGCCAAGGGACGGTGAACAGCAGCAAGAGCTTTCAGGGCTGGGCCCTTCGTCGTGGGAGAAGGATCGCACCGTTCGTCTTTTCAGAAAGAGGCTTGCCAAGACTGAGCCCCGTGAGATGTTCCGTCTCTGGGAAAGCACAGATCCCCAGTGCTGTTGTGCCTGTAGGTAGGGTGCCAAGGGGCGGTGAAGAGCAGCAAGAGCTTTCAGGGCTGGGCCCTTCCTCGTGGGAGAAGGATCCGACCGTTCGCCTTTTCAGAAAGAGGCTTGCCGAGACTGAGCCCCGTGAGATGTTCCGTCTCTGGGAAAGCACAGATCCCCAGTGCTGTTGTGCCTGTAGGTAGGGTGCCAAGGGACAGTGAAGAGCAGCAAGAGCTTTCAGGGCTGGGCCCTTCCTCGTGGGAGAAGGATCCGACCGTTTGCCTTTTCCAAAAAAAAGAGGCTCTGCCGAGGCGTAGCGCCACGAGATGTTCCGTCTCTGGGAAAGCACAGATCCCCAGTGCTGTTGTGCCTGTAGGTAGGGTGCCAAGGGACAGTGAAGAGCAGCAAGAGCTTTCAGGGCTGGGCCCTTCCTCGTGGGAGAAGGATCCGACCGTTCGCCTTTTCCAAAAAAAAGAGGCTCTGCCGAGGCGTAGCGCCACGAGATGTTCCGTCTCTGGGAAAGCACAGATCCCCAGTGCTGTTGTGCCTGTAGGTAGGGCCACAAGGGACGGTGAAGAGCAGCAAGAGCTTTCAGGGCTGGGCCCTTCCTCGTGGGAGAAGGATCCGACCGTTCGCCTTTTCAGAAAGAGGCTTGCCGAGACTGAGCCCCGTGAGATGTTCCGTCTCTGGGAAAGCACAGATCCCCAGTGCTGTTGTGCCTGTAGGTAGGCTGCCAAGGGACGGTGAAGAGCAGCAAGAGCTTTCAGGGCTGGGCCCTTCCTCGTGGGAGAAGGATCCGACCGTTCGCCTTTTCAGAAAGAGGCTTGCCGAGACTGAGCCCCGTGAGATATTCCGTCTCTGGGAAAGCACAGATCCCCAGTGCTGTTGTGCCTGTAGGTAGGGTGCCAAGGGACGGTGAAGAGCAGCAAGAGCTTTCAGGGCTGGGCCCTTCCTCGTGGGAGAAGGATCCGACCGTTCGCCTTTTCAGAAAGAGGCTTGCCGAGACTGAGCCCCGTGAGATGTTCCGTCTCTGGGAAAGCACAGATCCCCAGTGCTGTTGTGCCTGTAGGTAGGGTGCCAAGGGACGGTGAAGAGCAGCAAGAGCTTTCAGGGCTGGGCCCTTCCTCGTGGGAGAAGGATCCGACCGTTCGCCTTTTCAGAAAGAGGCTTGCCGAGACTGAGCCCCGTGAGATGTTCCGTCTCTGGGAAAGCACAGATCCCCAGTGCTGTTGTGCCTGTAGGTAGGGTGCCAAGGGGCGGTGAAGAGCAGCAAGAGCTTTCAGGGCTGGGCCCTTCCTCGGGGGAGATGGATCGCACCATTCGTCTTTTCAGAAAGAGGCTTGCCGAGACTGAGCGCCGTGAGATGTTCCGTCTCTGGGAAAGCACAGATCCCCAGTGCTGTTGTGCCTGTAGGTAGGGTGCCAAGGGACGGTGAAGAGCAGCAAGAGCTTTCAGGGCTGGGCCCTTCCTCGTGGGAGAAGGATCCGACCGTTCGCCTTTTCAGAAAGAGGCTTGCCGAGACTGAGCCCCGTGAGATGTTCCGTCTCTGGGAAAGCACAGATCCCCAGTGCTGTTGTGCCTGTAGGTAGGGTGCCAAGGGGCGGTGAAGAGCAGCAAGAGCTTTCAGGGCTGGGCCCTTCCTCGGGGGAGATGGATCGCACCGTTCGTCTTTTCAGAAAGAGGCTTGCCGAGACTGAGCGCCGTGAGATGTTCCGTCTCTGGGAAAGCACAGATCCCCAGTGCTGTTGTGCCTGTAGGTAGGGTGCCAAGGGGCGGTGAAGAGCAGCAAGAGCTTTCAGGGCTGGGCCCTTCCTCGGGGGAGATGGATCGCACCGTTCGTCTTTTCAGAAAGAGGCTTGCCGAGACTGAGCCCCGTGAGATGTTCCGTCTCTGGGAAAGCACAGATCCCCAGTGCTGTTGTGCCTGTAGGTAGGGTGCCAAGGGACGGTGAAGAGCAGCAAGAGCTTTCAGGGCTGGGCCCTTCCTCGTGGGAGAAGGATCCGACCGTTCGCCTTTTCCAGAAAAAAGAGGCTCTGCCGAGGCGTAGCGCCACGAGATGTTCCGTCTCTGGGAAAGCACAGATCCCCAGTGCTGTTGTGCCTGTAGGTAGGGTGCCAAGGGACGGTGAAGAGCAGCAAGAGGTTTCAGGGCTGGGCCCTTCCTCGGGGGAGAAGGATCTGACCGTTCGCCTTTTCAGAAAGAGGCTTGCCGAGACTGAGCCCCGTGAGATGTTCCGTCTCTGGGAAAGCACAGATCCCCAGTGCTGTTGTGCCTGTAGGTAGGGTGCCAAGGGACGGTGAAGAGCAGCAAGAGCTTTCAGGGCTGGGCCCTTCCTCGTGGGAGAAGGATCCGACCGTTCGCCTTTTCAGAAAGAGGCTTGCCGAGACTGAGCGCCGTGAGATGTTCCGTCTCTGGGAAAGCACAGATCCCCAGTGCTGTTGTGCCTGTAGGTAGGGTGCCAAGGGGCGGTGAAGAGCAGCAAGAGCTTTCAGGGCTGGGCCCTTCGTCGTGGGAGAAGGATCCGACCGTTCGCCTTTTCAGAAAGAGGATTGCCGAGACTGAGCCCCGTGAGATGTTCCGTCTCTGGGAAAGCACAGATCCCCAGTGCTGTTGTGCCTGTAGGTAGGGTGCCAAGGGACGGTGAACAGCAGCAAGAGCTTTCAGGGCTGGGCCCTTCGTCGTGGGAGAAGGATCGCACCGTTCGTCTTTTCAGAAAGAGGCTTGCCGAGACTGAGCCCCGTGAGATGTTCCGTCTCTGGGAAAGCACAGATCCCCAGTGCTGTTGTGCCTGTAGGTAGGGTGCCAAGGGGCGGTGAAGAGCAGCAAGAGCTTTCAGGGCTGGGCCCTTCGTCGTGGGAGAAGGATCCGACCGTTCACCTTTTCAGAAAGAGGCTTGCCGAGACTGAGCCCCGTGAGATGTTCCGTCTCTGGGAAAGCACAGATCCCCAGTGCTGTTGTGCCTGTAGGTAGGGTGCCAAGGGGCGGTGAAGAGCAGCAAGAGCTTTCAGGGCTGGGCCCTTCCTCGTGGGAGAAGGATCCGACCGTTCGCCTTTTCAGAAAGAGGCTTGCCGAGACTGAGCCCCGTGAGATGTTCCGTCTCTGGGAAAGCACAGATCCCCAGTGCTGTTGTGCCTGTAGGTAGGGTGCCAAGGGACGGTGAAGAGCAGCAATAGCTTTCAGGGCTGGGCCCTTCGTCGTGGGAGAAGGATCCGACCGTTCGCCTTTTCCAGAAAAAAGAGGCTCTGCCGAGGCGTAGCGCCACGAGATGTTCCGTCTCTGGGAAAGCACAGATCCCCAGTGCTGTTGTGCCTGTAGGTAGGGTGCCAAGGGGCGGTGAAGAGCAGCAAGAGCTTTCAGGGCTGGGCCTTTCCTCGTGGGAGAAGGATCCGACCGTTCGCCTTTTCAGAAAGAGGCTTGCCGAGACTGAGCGCCGTGAGATGTTCCGTCTCTGGGAAAGCACAGATCCCCAGTGCTGTTGTGCCTGTAGGTAGGGTGCCAAGGGGCGGTGAAGAGCAGCAAGAGCTTTCAGGGCTGGGCCCTTCCTCGTGGGAGAAGGATCCGACCGTTCGCCTTTTCCAAAAAAAAGAGGCTCTGCCGAGGCGTAGCACTACGAGATGTTCCGTCTCTGCGAAAGCATAGATGCCCAGTGCTGTTGTGCCTGTAGGTAGGGTGCCAAGGGGCGGTGAAGAGCAGCAAGAGCTTTCAGGGCTGGGCCCTTCGTCGTGGGAGAAGGATCCGACCGTTCGCCTTTTCCAAAAAAAAGAGGCTCTGCCGAGGCGTAGCACTACGAGATGTTCCGTCTCTGGGAAAGCACAGATCCCCAGTGCTGTTGTGCCTGTAGGTAGGGTGCCAAGGGACGGTGAAGAGCAGCAAGAGCTTTCAGGGCTGGGCCCTTCCTCGTGGGAGAAGGATCCGACCGTTCACCTTTTCAGAAAGAGGCTTGCCGAGACTGAGCCCCGTGAGATGTTCCGTCTCTGGGAAAGCACAGATCCCCAGTGCTGTTGTGCCTGTAGGTAGGGTGCCAAGGGACAGTGAAGAGCAGCAAGAGCTTTCAGGGCTGGGCCCTTCCTCGTGGGAGAAGGATCCGACCGTTCGCCTTTTCCAAAAAAAAGAGGCTCTGCCGAGGCGTAGCGCCACGAGATGTTCCGTCTCTGGGAAAGCACAGATCCCCAGTGCTGTTGTGCCTGTAGGTAGGGCCACAAGGGACGGTGAAGAGCAGCAAGAGCTTTCAGGGCTGGGCCCTTCCTCGTGGGAGAAGGATCCGACCGTTCGCCTTTTCAGAAAGAGGCTTGCCGAGACTGAGCCCCGTGAGATGTTCCGTCTCTGGGAAAGCACAGATCCCCAGTGCTGTTGTGCCTGTAGGTAGGGTGCCAAGGGGCGGTGAAGAGCAGCAAGAGCTTTCAGGGCTGGGCCCTTCCTCGTGGGAGAAGGATCCGACCGTTCGCCTTTTCCAAAAAAAAGAGGCTCTGCCGAGACTGTGCGCCGTGAGATGTTCAGTCTCTGGGAAAGCACAGATCCCCAGTGCTGTTGTGCCTGTAGGTAGGGTGCCAAGGGGCGGTGAAGAGCAGCAAGAGCTTTCAGGGCTGGGCCCTTCGTCGTGGGAGAAGGATCCGACCGTTCGCCTTTTCAGAAAGAGGCTTGCCGAGACTGAGCCCCGTGAGATGTTCCGTCTCTGGGAAAGCACAGATCCCCAGTGCTGTTGTGCCTGTAGGTAGGGTGCCAAGGGACAGTGAAGAGCAGCAAGAGCTTTCAGGGCTGGGCCCTTCCTCGTGGGAGAAGGATCCGACCGTTCGCCTTTTCCAGAAAAAAGAGGCTCTGCCGAGGCGTAGCGCCACGAGATGTTCCGTCTCTGGGAAAGCACAGATCCCCAGTGCTGTTGTGCCTGTAGGTAGGGTGCCAAGGGGCGGTGAAGAGCAGCAAGAGCTTTCAGGGCTGGGCCCTTCCTCGTGGGAGAAGGATCCGACCGTTCGCCTTTTCAGAAAGAGGCTTGCCGAGACTGAGCCCCGTGAGATGTTCCGTCTCTGGGAAAGCACAGATCCCCAGTGCTGTTGTGCCTGTAGGTAGGGTGCCAAGGGGCGGTGAAGAGCAGCAAGAGCTTTCAGGGCTGGGCCCTTCCTCGGGGGAGATGGATCGCACCATTCGTCTTTTCAGAAAGAGGCTTGCCGAGACTGAGCCCCGTGAGATGTTCCGTCTCTGGGAAAGCACAGATCCCCAGTGCTGTTGTGCCTGTAGGTAGGGTGCCAAGGGACGGTGAAGAGCAGCAAGAGCTTTCAGGGCTGGGCCCTTCCTCGTGGGAGAAGGATCCGACCGTTCGCCTTTTCCAGAAAAAAGAGGCTCTGCCGAGGCGTAGCGCCACGAGATGTTCCGTCTCTGGGAAAGCACAGATCCCCAGTGCTGTTGTGCCTGTAGGTAGGGTGCCAAGGGACGGTGAAGAGCAGCAAGAGCTTTCAGGGCTGGGCCCTTCGTCGTGGGAGAAGGATCCGACCGTTCGCCTTTTCAGAAAGAGGCTTGCCGAGACTGAGCCCCGTGAGATGTTCCGTCTCTGGGAAAGCACAGATCCCCAGTGCTGTTGTGCCTGTAGGTAGGGTGCCAAGGGGCGGTGAAGAGCAGCAAGAGCTTTCAGGGCTGGGCCCTTCCTCGTGGGAGAAGGATCCGACCGTTCGCCTTTTCAGAAAGAGGCTTGCCGAGACTGAGCCCCGTGAGATGTTCCGTCTCTGGGAAAGCACAGATCCCCAGTGCTGTTGTGCCTGTAGGTAGGGTGCCAAGGGGCGGTGAAGAGCAGCAAGAGCTTTCAGGGCTGGGCCCTTCCTCGTGGGAGAAGGATCCGACCGTTCGCCTTTTCAGAAAGAGGCTTGCCGAGACTGAGCCCCGTGAGATGTTCCGTCTCTGGGAAAGCACAGATCCCCAGTGCTGTTGTGCCTGTAGGTAGGGTGCCAAGGGGCGGTGAAGAGCAGCAAGAGCTTTCAGGGCTGGGCCCTTCCTCGTGGGAGAAGGATCCGACCGTTCGCCTTTTCCAGAAAAATGAGGCTCTGCCGAGGCGTAGCGCCACGAGATGTTCCGTCTCTGGGAAAGCACAGATCCCCAGTGCTGTTGTGCCTGTAGGTAGGGTGCCAAGGGACAGTGAAGAGCAGCAAGAGCTTTCAGGGCTGGGCCCTTCCTCGTGGGAGAAGGATCCGACCGTTCGCCTTTTCCAAAAAAAAGAGGCTCTGCCGAGACTGTGCGCCGTGAGATGTTCAGTCTCTGGGAAAGCACAGATCCCCAGTGCTGTTGTGCCTGTAGGTAGGGTGCCAAGGGACAGTGAAGAGCAGCAAGAGCTTTCAGGGCTGGGCCCTTCCTCGTGGGAGAAGGATCCGACCGTTCGCCTTTTCCAAAAAAAAGAGGCTCTGCCGAGGCGTAGCGCCACGAGATGTTCCGTCTCTGGGAAAGCACAGATCCCCAGTGCTGTTGTGCCTGTAGGTAGGGCCACAAGGGACGGTGAAGAGCAGCAAGAGCTTTCAGGGCTGGGCCCTTCCTCGTGGGAGAAGGATCCGACCGTTCGCCTTTTCAGAAAGAGGCTTGCCGAGACTGAGCCCCGTGAGATGTTCCGTCTCTGGGAAAGCACAGATCCCCAGTGCTGTTGTGCCTGTAGGTAGGGTGCCAAGGGGCGGTGAAGAGCAGCAAGAGCTTTCAGGGCTGGGCCCTTCCTCGTGGGAGAAGGATCCGACCGTTCGCCTTTTCCAAAAAAAAGAGGCTCTGCCGAGACTGTGCGCCGTGAGATGTTCCGTCTCTGGGAAAGCACAGATCCCCAGTGCTGTTGTGCCTGTAGGTAGGCTGCCAAGGGACGGTGAAGAGCAGCAAGAGCTTTCAGGGCTGGGCCCTTCCTCGTGGGAGAAGGATCCGACCGTTCGCCTTTTCAGAAAGAGGCTTGCCGAGACTGAGCCCCGTGAGATATTCCGTCTCTGGGAAAGCACAGATCCCCAGTGCTGTTGTGCCTGTAGGTAGGGTGCCAAGGGACGGTGAAGAGCAGCAAGAGCTTTCAGGGCTGGGCCCTTCCTCGTGGGAGAAGGATCCGACCGTTCGCCTTTTCAGAAAGAGGCTTGCCGAGACTGAGCCCCGTGAGATGTTCCGTCTCTGGGAAAGCACAGATCCCCAGTGCTGTTGTGCCTGTAGGTAGGGTGCCAAGGGACGGTGAAGAGCAGCAAGAGCTTTCAGGGCTGGGCCCTTCCTCGTGGGAGAAGGATCCGACCGTTCGCCTTTTCAGAAAGAGGCTTGCCGAGACTGAGCCCCGTGAGATGTTCCGTCTCTGGGAAAGCACAGATCCCCAGTGCTGTTGTGCCTGTAGGTAGGGTGCCAAGGGGCGGTGAAGAGCAGCAAGAGCTTTCAGGGCTGGGCCCTTCCTCGGGGGAGATGGATCGCACCATTCGTCTTTTCAGAAAGAGGCTTGCCGAGACTGAGCGCCGTGAGATGTTCCGTCTCTGGGAAAGCACAGATCCCCAGTGCTGTTGTGCCTGTAGGTAGGGTGCCAAGGGGCGGTGAAGAGCAGCAAGAGCTTTCAGGGCTGGGCCCTTCCTCGGGGGAGATGGATCCGACCGTTCGCCTTTTCAGAAAGAGGCTTGCCGAGACTGAGCCCCGTGAGATGTTCCGTCTCTGGGAAAGCACAGATCCCCAGTGCTGTTGTGCCTGTAGGTAGGGTGCCAAGGGGCGGTGAAGAGCAGCAAGAGCTTTCAGGGCTGGGCCCTTCCTCGTGGGAGAAGGATCCGACCGTTCGCCTTTTCAGAAAGAGGCTTGCCGAGACTGAGCCCCGTGAGATGTTCCGTCTCTGGGAAAGCACAGATCCCCAGTGCTGTTGTGCCTGTAGGTAGGGTGCCAAGGGGCGGTGAAGAGCAGCAAGAGCTTTCAGGGCTGGGCCCTTCCTCGGGGGAGATGGATCGCACCGTTCGTCTTTTCAGAAAGAGGCTTGCCGAGACTGAGCCCCGTGAGATGTTCCGTCTCTGGGAAAGCACAGATCCCCAGTGCTGTTGTGCCTGTAGGTAGGGTGCCAAGGGGCGGTGAAGAGCAGCAAGAGCTTTCAGGGCTGGGCCCTTCCTCGGGGGAGATGGATCGCACCATTCGTCTTTTCAGAAAGAGGCTTGCCGAGACTGAGCGCCGTGAGATGTTCCGTCTCTGGGAAAGCACAGATCCCCAGTGCTGTTGTGCCTGTAGGTAGGGTGCCAAGGGACGGTGAAGAGCAGCAAGAGCTTTCACGGCTGGGCCCTTCCTCGTGGGAGAAGGATCCGACCGTTCGCCTTTTCAGAAAGAGGCTTGCCGAGACTGAGCCCCGTGAGATGTTCCGTCTCTGGGAAAGCACAGATCCCCAGTGCTGTTGTGCCTGTAGGTAGGGTGCCAAGGGGCGGTGAACAGCAGCAAGAGCTTTCAGGGCTGGGCCCTTCCTCGTGGGAGAAGGATCCGACCGTTCGCCTTTTCCAGAAAAAAGAGGCTCTGCCGAGGCGTAGCGCCACGAGATGTTCCGTCTCTGGGAAAGCACAGATCCCCAGTGCTGTTGTGCCTGTAGGTAGGGTGCCAAGGGACGGTGAAGAGCAGCAAGAGGTTTCAGGGCTGGGCCCTTCCTTGGGGGAGAAGGATCCGACCGTTCGCCTTTTCAGAAAGAGGCTTGCCGAGACTGAGCCCCGTGAGATGTTCCGTCTCTGGGAAAGCACAGATCCCCAGTGCTGTTGTGCCTGTAGGTAGGGTGCCAAGGGACGGTGAAGAGCAGCAAGAGCTTTCAGGGCTGGGCCCTTCCTCGGGGGAGAAGGATCCGACCGTTCGCCTTTTCAGAAAGAGGCTTGCCGAGACTGAGCCCCGTGAGATGTTCCGTCTCTGGGAAAGCACAGATCCCCAGTGCTGTTGTGCCTGTAGGTAGGGTGCCAAGGGGCGGTGAAGAGCAGCAAGAGCTTTCAGGGCTGGGCCCTTCGTCGTGGGAGAAGGATCCGACCGTTCGCCTTTTCAGAAAGAGGCTTGCCGAGACTGAGCCCCGTGAGATGTTCCGTCTCTGGGAAAGCACAGATCCCCAGTGCTGTTGTGCCTGTAGGTAGGGTGCCAAGGGACAGTGAAGAGCAGCAAGAGCTTTCAGGGCTGGGCCCTTCCTCGTGGGAGAAGGATCCGACCGTTCGCCTTTTCCAAAAAAAAGAGGCTCTGCCGAGGCGTAGCGCCACGAGATGTTCCGTCTCTGGGAAAGCACAGATCCCCAGTGCTGTTGTGCCTGTAGGTAGGGCCACAAGGGACGGTGAAGAGCAGCAAGAGCTTTCAGGGCTGGGCCCTTCCTCGTGGGAGAAGGATCCGACCGTTCGCCTTTTCAGAAAGAGGCTTGCCGAGACTGAGCCCCGTGAGATGTTCCGTCTCTGGGAAAGCACAGATCCCCAGTGCTGTTGTGCCTGTAGGTAGGCTGCCAAGGGACGGTGAAGAGCAGCAAGAGCTTTCAGGGCTGGGCCCTTCCTCGTGGGAGAAGGATCCGACCGTTCGCCTTTTCAGAAAGAGGCTTGCCGAGACTGAGCCCCGTGAGATATTCCGTCTCTGGGAAAGCACAGATCCCCAGTGCTGTTGTGCCTGTAGGTAGGGTGCCAAGGGACGGTGAAGAGCAGCAAGAGCTTTCAGGGCTGGGCCCTTCGTCGTGGGAGAAGGATCCGACCGTTCGCCTTTTCAGAAAGAGGCTTGCCGAGACTGAGCCCCGTGAGATGTTCCGTCTCTGGGAAAGCACAGATCCCCAGTGCTGTTGTGCCTGTAGGTAGGGTGCCAAGGGACGGTGAAGAGCAGCAAGAGCTTTCAGGGCTGGGCCCTTCCTCGTGGGAGAAGGATCCGACCGTTCGCCTTTTCAGAAAGAGGCTTGCCGAGACTGAGCCCCGTGAGATGTTCCGTCTCTGGGAAAGCACAGATCCCCAGTGCTGTTGTGCCTGTAGGTAGGGTGCCAAGGGGCGGTGAAGAGCAGCAAGAGCTTTCAGGGCTGGGCCCTTCCTCGGGGGAGATGGATCGCACCATTCGTCTTTTCAGAAAGAGGCTTGCCGAGACTGAGCGCCGTGAGATGTTCCGTCTCTGGGAAAGCACAGATCCCCAGTGCTGTTGTGCCTGTAGGTAGGGTGCCAAGGGGCGGTGAAGAGCAGCAAGAGCTTTCAGGGCTGGGCCCTTCCTCGGGGGAGATGGATCCGACCGTTCGCCTTTTCAGAAAGAGGCTTGCCGAGACTGAGCCCCGTGAGATGTTCCGTCTCTGGGAAAGCACAGATCCCCAGTGCTGTTGTGCCTGTAGGTAGGGTGCCAAGGGGCGGTGAAGAGCAGCAAGAGCTTTCAGGGCTGGGCCCTTCCTCGTGGGAGAAGGATCCGACCGTTCGCCTTTTCAGAAAGAGGCTTGCCGAGACTGAGCCCCGTGAGATGTTCCGTCTCTGGGAAAGCACAGATCCCCAGTGCTGTTGTGCCTGTAGGTAGGGTGCCAAGGGGCGGTGAAGAGCAGCAAGAGCTTTCAGGGCTGGGCCCTTCCTCGGGGGAGATGGATCGCACCGTTCGTCTTTTCAGAAAGAGGCTTGCCGAGACTGAGCCCCGTGAGATGTTCCGTCTCTGGGAAAGCACAGATCCCCAGTGCTGTTGTGCCTGTAGGTAGGGTGCCAAGGGGCGGTGAAGAGCAGCAAGAGCTTTCAGGGCTGGGCCCTTCCTCGGGGGAGATGGATCGCACCATTCGTCTTTTCAGAAAGAGGCTTGCCGAGACTGAGCGCCGTGAGATGTTCCGTCTCTGGGAAAGCACAGATCCCCAGTGCTGTTGTGCCTGTAGGTAGGGTGCCAAGGGACGGTGAAGAGCAGCAAGAGCTTTCAGGGCTGGGCCCTTCCTCGTGGGAGAAGGATCCGACCGTTCGCCTTTTCAGAAAGAGGCTTGCCGAGACTGAGCCCCGTGAGATGTTCCGTCTCTGGGAAAGCACAGATCCCCAGTGCTGTTGTGCCTGTAGGTAGGGTGCCAAGGGGCGGTGAACAGCAGCAAGAGCTTTCAGGGCTGGGCCCTTCCTCGTGGGAGAAGGATCCGACCGTTCGCCTTTTCCAGAAAAAAGAGGCTCTGCCGAGGCGTAGCGCCACGAGATGTTCCGTCTCTGGGAAAGCACAGATCCCCAGTGCTGTTGTGCCTGTAGGTAGGGTGCCAAGGGGCGGTGAAGAGCAGCAAGAGCTTTCAGGGCTGGGCCCTTCCTCGGGGGAGATGGATCGCACCATTCGTCTTTTCAGAAAGAGGCTTGCCGAGACTGAGCGCCGTGAGATGTTCCGTCTCTGGGAAAGCACAGATCCCCAGTGCTGTTGTGCCTGTAGGTAGGGTGCCAAGGGGCGGTGAAGAGCAGCAAGAGCTTTCAGGGCTGGGCCCTTCCTCGGGGGAGATGGATCCGACCGTTCGCCTTTTCAGAAAGAGGCTTGCCGAGACTGAGCCCCGTGAGATGTTCCGTCTCTGGGAAAGCACAGATCCCCAGTGCTGTTGTGCCTGTAGGTAGGGTGCCAAGGGGCGGTGAAGAGCAGCAAGAGCTTTCAGGGCTGGGCCCTTCCTCGTGGGAGAAGGATCCGACCGTTCGCCTTTTCAGAAAGAGGCTTGCCGAGACTGAGCCCCGTGAGATGTTCCGTCTCTGGGAAAGCACAGATCCCCAGTGCTGTTGTGCCTGTAGGTAGGGTGCCAAGGGGCGGTGAAGAGCAGCAAGAGCTTTCAGGGCTGGGCCCTTCCTCGGGGGAGATGGATCGCACCGTTCGTCTTTTCAGAAAGAGGCTTGCCGAGACTGAGCCCCGTGAGATGTTCCGTCTCTGGGAAAGCACAGATCCCCAGTGCTGTTGTGCCTGTAGGTAGGGTGCCAAGGGGCGGTGAAGAGCAGCAAGAGCTTTCAGGGCTGGGCCCTTCCTCGGGGGAGATGGATCGCACCATTCGTCTTTTCAGAAAGAGGCTTGCCGAGACTGAGCGCCGTGAGATGTTCCGTCTCTGGGAAAGCACAGATCCCCAGTGCTGTTGTGCCTGTAGGTAGGGTGCCAAGGGGCGGTGAACAGCAGCAAGAGCTTTCAGGGCTGGGCCCTTCCTCGTGGGAGAAGGATCCGACCGTTCGCCTTTTCCAGAAAAAAGAGGCTCTGCCGAGGCGTAGCGCCACGAGATGTTCCGTCTCTGGGAAAGCACAGATCCCCAGTGCTGTTGTGCCTGTAGGTAGGGTGCCAAGGGACGGTGAAGAGCAGCAAGAGGTTTCAGGGCTGGGCCCTTCCTCGGGGGAGAAGGATCCGACCGTTCGCCTTTTCAGAAAGAGGCTTGCCGAGACTGAGCCCCGTGAGATGTTCCGTCTCTGGGAAAGCACAGATCCCCAGTGCTGTTGTGCCTGTAGGTAGGGTGCCAAGGGACGGTGAAGAGCAGCAAGAGCTTTCAGGGCTGGGCCCTTCCTCGGGGGAGAAGGATCCGACCGTTCGCCTTTTCAGAAAGAGGCTTGCCGAGACTGAGCCCCGTGAGATGTTCCGTCTCTGGGAAAGCACAGATCCCCAGTGCTGTTGTGCCTGTAGGTAGGGTGCCAAGGGACAGTGAAGAGCAGCAAGAGCTTTCAGGGCTGGGCCCTTCCTCGTGGGAGAAGGATCCGACCGTTCGCCTTTTCCAAAAAAAAGAGGCTCTGCCGAGGCGTAGCGCCACGAGATGTTCCGTCTCTGGGAAAGCACAGATCCCCAGTGCTGTTGTGCCTGTAGGTAGGGCCACAAGGGACGGTGAAGAGCAGCAAGAGCTTTCAGGGCTGGGCCCTTCCTCGTGGGAGAAGGATCCGACCGTTCGCCTTTTCAGAAAGAGGCTTGCCGAGACTGAGCCCCGTGAGATGTTCCGTCTCTGAGAAAGCACAGATCCCCAGTGCTGTTGTGCCTGTAGGTAGGGTGCCAAGGGGCGGTGAAGAGCAGCAAGAGCTTTCAGGGCTGGGCCCTTCCTCGTGGGAGAAGGATCCGACCGTTCGCCTTTTCCAAAAAAAAGAGGCTCTGCCGAGACTGTGCGCCGTGAGATGTTCAGTCTCTGGGAAAGCACAGATCCCCAGTGCTGTTGTGCCTGTAGGTAGGGTGCCAAGGGGCGGTGAAGAGCAGCAAGAGCTTTCAGGGCTGGGCCCTTCGTCGTGGGAGAAGGATCCGACCGTTCACCTTTTCAGAAAGAGGCTTGCCGAGACTGAGCCCCGTGAGATGTTCCGTCTCTGGGAAAGCACAGATCCCCAGTGCTGTTGTGCCTGTAGGTAGGGTGCCAAGGGGCGGTGAAGAGCAGCAAGAGCTTTCAGGGCTGGGCCCTTCCTCGTGGGAGAAGGATCCGACCGTTCGCCTTTTCAGAAAGAGGCTTGCCGAGACTGAGCGCCGTGAGATGTTCCGTCTCTGGGAAAGCACAGATCCCCAGTGCTGTTGTGCCTGTAGGTAGGGTGCCAAGGGACGGTGAAGAGCAGCAAGAGCTTTCAGGGCTGGGCCCTTCCTCGTGGGAGAAGGATCCGACCGTTCGCCTTTTCAGAAAGAGGATTGCCGAGACTGAGCCCCGTGAGATGTTCCGTCTCTGGGAAAGCACAGATCCCCAGTGCTGTTGTGCCTGTAGGTAGGGTGCCAAGGAACGGTGAACAGCAGCAAGAGCTTTCAGGGCTGGGCCCTTCGTCGTGGGAGAAGGATCGCACCGTTCGTCTTTTCAGAAAGAGGCTTGCCGAGACTGAGCCCCGTGAGATGTTCCGTCTCTGGGAAAGCACAGATCCCCAGTGCTGTTGTGCCTGTAGGTAGGGTGCCAAGGGACGGTGAAGAGCAGTAAGAGCTTTCAGGGCTGGGCCCTTCCTCGTGGGAGAAGGATCCGACCGTTCGCCTTTTCAGAAAGAGGCTTGCCAAGACTGAGCCCCGTGAGATATTCCGTCTCTGGGAAAGCACAGATCCCCAGTGCTGTTGTGCCTGTAGGTAGGGCCACAAGGGACGGTGAAGAGCAGCAAGAGCTTTCAGGGCTGGGCCCTTCCTCGGGGGAGAAGGATCCGACCGTTCGCCTTTTCAGAAAGAGGCTTGCCGAGACTGAGCCCCGTGAGATATTCCGTCTCTGGGAAAGCACAGATCCCCAGTGCTGTTGTGCCTGTAGGTAGGGTGCCAAGGGGCGGTGAAGAGCAGCAAGAGCTTTCAGGGCTGGGCCCTTCCTCGTGGGAGAAGGATCCGACCGTTCGCCTTTTCCAGAAAAAAGAGGCTCTGCCGAGGCGTAGCGCCACGAGATGTTCCGTCTGTGGGAAAGCACAGATCCCCAGTGCTGTTGTGCCTGTAGGTAGGGCCACAAGGGACGGTGAAGAGCAGCAAGAGCTTTCAGGGCTGGGCCCTTCCTCGTGGGAAAAGGAGCCGACCGTTCGCCTTTTCAGAAAGAGGCTTGCCGAGACTGAGCGCCGTGAGATGTTCCGTCTCTGGGAAAGCACAGATCCCCAGTGCTGTTGTGCCTGTAGGTAGGGTGCCAAGGGGCGGTGAAGAGCAGCAAGAGCTTTCAGGGCTGGGCCCTTCCTCGTGGGACAAGTATCCGACCGTTCGCCTTTTCAGAAAGAGGCTTGCCGAGACTGAGCCCCGTGAGATGTTCCGTCTCTGGGAAAGCACAGATCCCCAGTGCTGTTGTGCCTGTAGGTAGGGTGCCAAGGGACAGTGAAGAGCAGCAAGAGCTTTCAGGGCTGGGCCCTTCCTCGTGGGAGAAGGATCCGACCGTTCGCCTTTTCCAAAAAAAAGAGGCTCTGCCGAGGCGTAGCGCCACGAGATGTTCCGTCTCTGGGAAAGCACAGATCCCCAGTGCTGTTGTGCCTGTAGGTAGGGTGCCAAGGGACGGTGAAGAGCAGCAAGAACTTTCAGGGCTGGGCCCTTCCTCGTGGGAGAAGGATCCGACCGTTCGCCTTTTCCAAAAAAAAGAGGCTCTGCCGAGGCGTAGCGCCACGAGATGTTCCGTCTCTGGGAAAGCACAGATCCCCAGTGCTGTTGTGCCTGTAGGTAGGGTGCCAAGGGACGGTGAAGAGCAGCAAGAGCTTTCAGGGCTGGGCCCTTCCTCGTGGGAGAAGGATCCGACCGTTCGCCTTTTCAGAAAGAGGCTTGCCGAGACTGAGCCCCGTGAGATGTTCCGTCTCTGGGAAAGCACAGATCCCCAGTGCTGTTGTGCCTGTAGGTAGGGTGCCAAGGGACGGTGAACAGCAGCAAGAGCTTTCAGGGCTGGGCCCTTCCTCGGGGGAGATGGATCGCACCATTCGTCTTTTCAGAAAGAGGCTTGCCGAGACTGAGCGCCGTGAGATGTTCCGTCTCTGGGAAAGCACAGATCCCCAGTGCTGTTGTGCCTGTAGGTAGGGTGCCAAGGGACGGTGAAGAGCAGCAAGAGCTTTCAGGGCTGGGCCCTTCCTCGTGGGAGAAGGATCCGACCGTTCGCCTTTTCAGAAAGAGGCTTGCCGAGACTGAGCCCCGTGAGATGTTCCGTCTCTGGGAAAGCACAGATCCCCAGTGCTGTTGTGCCTGTAGGTAGGGTGCCAAGGGGCGGTGAACAGCAGCAAGAGCTTTCAGGGCTGGGCCCTTCCTCGTGGGAGAAGGATCCGACCGTTCGCCTTTTCCAGAAAAAAGAGGCTCTGCCGAGGCGTAGCGCCACGAGATGTTCCGTCTCTGGGAAAGCACAGATCCCCAGTGCTGTTGTGCCTGTAGGTAGGGTGCCAAGGGACGGTGAAGAGCAGCAAGAGGTTTCAGGGCTGGGCCCTTCCTCGGGGGAGAAGGATCCGACCGTTCGCCTTTTCAGAAAGAGGCTTGCCGAGACTGAGCCCCGTGAGATGTTCCGTCTCTGGGAAAGCACAGATCCCCAGTGCTGTTGTGCCTGTAGGTAGGGTGCCAAGGGACGGTGAAGAGCAGCAAGAGCTTTCAGGGCTGGGCCCTTCCTCGGGGGAGAAGGATCCGACCGTTCGCCTTTTCAGAAAGAGGCTTGCCGAGACTGAGCCCCGTGAGATGTTCCGTCTCTGGGAAAGCACAGATCCCCAGTGCTGTTGTGCCTGTAGGTAGGGTGCCAAGGGGCGGTGAAGAGCAGCAAGAGCTTTCAGGGCTGGGCCCTTCGTCGTGGGAGAAGGATCCGACCGTTCGCCTTTTCAGAAAGAGGCTTGCCGAGACTGAGCCCCGTGAGATGTTCCGTCTCTGGGAAAGCACAGATCCCCAGTGCTGTTGTGCCTGTAGGTAGGGTGCCAAGGGACGGTGAACAGCAGCAAGAGCTTTCAGGGCTGGGCCCTTCGTCGTGGGAGAAGGATCGCACCGTTCGTCTTTTCAGAAAGAGGCTTGCCGAGACTGAGCCCCGTGAGATGTTCCGTCTCTGGGAAAGCACAGATCCCCAGTGCTGTTGTGCCTGTAGGTAGGGTGCCAAGGGGCGGTGAAGAGCAGCAAGAGCTTTCAGGGCTGGGCCCTTCCTCGTGGGAGAAGGATCCGACCGTTCGCCTTTTCAGAAAGAGGCTTGCCAAGACTGAGCGCCGTGAGATATTCCGTCTCTGGGAAAGCACAGATCCCCAGTGCTGTTGTGCCTGTAGGTAGGGTGCCAAGGGGCGGTGAAGAGCAGCAAGAGCTTTCAGGGCTGGGCCCTTCGTCGTGGGAGAAGGATCCGACCGTTCGCCTTTTCAGAAAGAGGCTTGCCGAGACTGAGCCCCGTGAGATGTTCCGTCTCTGGGAAAGCACAGATCCCCAGTGCTGTTGTGCCTGTAGGTAGGGTGCCAAGGGACGGTGAAGAGCAGCAAGAGCTTTCAGGGCTGGGCCCTTCCTCGTGGGAGAAGGATCCGACCGTTCGCCTTTTCAGAAAGAGGCTTGCCGAGACTGAGCCCCGTGAGATGTTCCGTCTCTGGGAAAGCACAGATCCCCAGTGCTGTTGTGCCTGTAGGTAGGGTGCCAAGGGACAGTGAAGAGCAGCAAGAGCTTTCAGGGCTGGGCCCTTCCTCGTGGGAGAAGGATCCGACCGTTCGCCTTTTCCAAAAAAAAGAGGCTCTGCCGAGGCGTAGCGCCACGAGATGTTCCGTCTCTGGGAAAGCACAGATCCCCAGTGCTGTTGTGCCTGTAGGTAGGGTGCCAAGGGACAGTGAAGAGCAGCAAGAGCTTTCAGGGCTGGGCCCTTCCTCGTGGGAGAAGGATCCGACCGTTCGCCTTTTCCAAAAAAAAGAGGCTCTGCCGAGGCGTAGCGCCACGAGATGTTCCGTCTCTGGGAAAGCACAGATCCCCAGTGCTGTTGTGCCTGTAGGTAGGGCCACAAGGGACGGTGAAGAGCAGCAAGAGCTTTCAGGGCTGGGCCCTTCCTCGTGGGAGAAGGATCCGACCGTTCGCCTTTTCAGAAAGAGGCTTGCCGAGACTGAGCCCCGTGAGATGTTCCGTCTCTGAGAAAGCACAGATCCCCAGTGCTGTTGTGCCTGTAGGTAGGGTGCCAAGGGGCGGTGAAGAGCAGCAAGAGCTTTCAGGGCTGGGCCCTTCCTCGTGGGAGAAGGATCCGACCGTTCGCCTTTTCCAAAAAAAAGAGGCTCTGCCGAGACTGTGCGCCGTGAGATGTTCAGTCTCTGGGAAAGCACAGATCCCCAGTGCTGTTGTGCCTGTAGGTAGGGTGCCAAGGGGCGGTGAAGAGCAGCAAGAGCTTTCAGGGCTGGGCCCTTCCTCGTGGGAGAAGGATCCGACCGTTCACCTTTTCAGAAAGAGGCTTGCCGAGACTGAGCCCCGTGAGATGTTCCGTCTCTGGGAAAGCACAGATCCCCAGTGCTGTTGTGCCTGTAGGTAGGGTGCCAAGGGGCGGTGAAGAGCAGCAAGAGCTTTCAGGGCTGGGCCCTTCCTCGTGGGAGAAGGATCCGACCGTTCGCCTTTTCAGAAAGAGGCTTGCCGAGACTGAGCGCCGTGAGATGTTCCGTCTCTGGGAAAGCACAGATCCCCAGTGCTGTTGTGCCTGTAGGTAGGGTGCCAAGGGACGGTGAAGAGCAGCAAGAGCTTTCAGGGCTGGGCCCTTCCTCGTGGGAGAAGGATCCGACCGTTCGCCTTTTCAGAAAGAGGATTGCCGAGACTGAGCCCCGTGAGATGTTCCGTCTCTGGGAAAGCACAGATCCCCAGTGCTGTTGTGCCTGTAGGTAGGGTGCCAAGGAACGGTGAACAGCAGCAAGAGCTTTCAGGGCTGGGCCCTTCGTCGTGGGAGAAGGATCGCACCGTTCGTCTTTTCAGAAAGAGGCTTGCCGAGACTGAGCCCCGTGAGATGTTCCGTCTCTGGGAAAGCACAGATCCCCAGTGCTGTTGTGCCTGTAGGTAGGGTGCCAAGGGACGGTGAAGAGCAGTAAGAGCTTTCAGGGCTGGGCCCTTCCTCGTGGGAGAAGGATCCGACCGTTCGCCTTTTCAGAAAGAGGCTTGCCAAGACTGAGCGCCGTGAGATATTCCGTCTCTGGGAAAGCACAGATCCCCAGTGCTGTTGTGCCTGTAGGTAGGGCCACAAGGGACGGTGAAGAGCAGCAAGAGCTTTCAGGGCTGGGCCCTTCCTCGTGGGAGAAGGATCCGACCGTTCGCCTTTTCAGAAAGAGGCTTGCCGAGACTGAGCCCCGTGAGATATTCCGTCTCTGGGAAAGCACAGATCCCCAGTGCTGTTGTGCCTGTAGGTAGGGTGCCAAGGGGCGGTGAAGAGCAGCAAGAGCTTTCAGGGCTGGGCCCTTCCTCGTGGGAGAAGGATCCGACCGTTCGCCTTTTCCAGAAAAAAGAGGCTCTGCCGAGGCGTAGCGCCACGAGATGTTCCGTCTGTGGGAAAGCACAGATCCCCAGTGCTGTTGTGCCTGTAGGTAGGGCCACAAGGGACGGTGAAGAGCAGCAAGAGCTTTCAGGGCTGGGCCCTTCCTCGTGGGAAAAGGAGCCGACCGTTCGCCTTTTCAGAAAGAGGCTTGCCGAGACTGAGCGCCGTGAGATGTTCCGTCTCTGGGAAAGCACAGATCCCCAGTGCTGTTGTGCCTGTAGGTAGGGTGCCAAGGGGCGGTGAAGAGCAGCAAGAGCTTTCAGGGCTGGGCCCTTCCTCGTGGGAGAAGGATCCGACCGTTCGCCTTTTCAGAAAGAGGCTTGCCGAGACTGAGCCCCGTGAGATGTTCCGTCTCTGGGAAAGCACAGATCCCCAGTGCTGTTGTGCCTGTAGGTAGGGTGCCAAGGGACAGTGAAGAGCAGCAAGAGCTTTCAGGGCTGGGCCCTTCCTTGTGGGAGAAGGATCCGACCGTTCGCCTTTTCCAAAAAAAAGAGGCTCTGCCGAGGCGTAGCGCCACGAGATGTTCCGTCTCTGGGAAAGCACAGATCCCCAGTGCTGTTGTGCCTGTAGGTAGGGTGCCAAGGGACAGTGAAGAGCAGCAAGAACTTTCAGGGCTGGGCCCTTCCTCGTGGGAGAAGGATCCGACCGTTCGCCTTTTCCAAAAAAAAGAGGCTCTGCCGAGGCGTAGCGCCACGAGATGTTCCGTCTCTGGGAAAGCACAGATCCCCAGTGCTGTTGTGCCTGTAGGTAGGGCCACAAGGGACGGTGAAGAGCAGCAAGAGCTTTCAGGGCTGGGCCCTTCCTCGGGGGAGAAGGATCCGACCGTTCGCCTTTTCAGAAAGAGGCTTGCCGAGACTGAGCCCCGTGAGATGTTCCGTCTCTGGGAAAGCACAGATCCCCAGTGCTGTTGTGCCTGTAGGTAGGGTGCCAAGGGACGGTGAACAGCAGCAAGAGCTTTCAGGGCTGGGCCCTTCCTCGTGGGAGAAGGATCCGACCGTTCGCCTTTTCCAGAAAAAAGAGGCTCTGCCGAGGCGTAGCGCCACGAGATGTTCCGTCTGTGGGAAAGCACAGATCCCCAGTGCTGTTGTGCCTGTAGGTAGGGTGCCAAGGGACGGTGAAGAGCAGCAAGAGGTTTCAGGGCTGGGCCCTTCCTCGGGGGAGAAGGATCCGACCGTTCGCCTTTTCAGAAAGAGGCTTGCCGAGACTGAGCCCCGTGAGATGTTCCGTCTCTGGGAAAGCACAGATCCCCAGTGCTGTTGTGCCTGTAGGTAGGGTGCCAAGGGACGGTGAAGAGCAGCAAGAGCTTTCAGGGCTGGGCCCTTCCTCGTGGGAGAAGGATCCGACCGTTCGCCTTTTCAGAAAGAGGCTTGCCGAGACTGAGCGCCGTGAGATGTTCCGTCTCTGGGAAAGCACAGATCCCCAGTGCTGTTGTGCCTGTAGGTAGGGTGCCAAGGGGCGGTGAAGAGCAGCAAGAGCTTTCAGGGCTGGGCCCTTCGTCGTGGGAGAAGGATCCGACCGTTCGCCTTTTCAGAAAGAGGATTGCCGAGACTGAGCCCCGTGAGATGTTCCGTCTCTGGGAAAGCACAGATCCCCAGTGCTGTTGTGCCTGTAGGTAGGGTGCCAAGGGACGGTGAACAGCAGCAAGAGCTTTCAGGGCTGGGCCCTTCGTCGTGGGAGAAGGATCGCACCGTTCGTCTTTTCAGAAAGAGGCTTGCCGAGACTGAGCCCCGTGAGATGTTCCGTCTCTGGGAAAGCACAGATCCCCAGTGCTGTTGTGCCTGTAGGTAGGGTGCCAAGGGACGGTGAAGAGCAGCAAGAGCTTTCAGGGCTGGGCCCTTCCTCGTGGGAGAAGGATCCGACCGTTCGCCTTTTCAGAAAGAGGCTTGCCAAGACTGAGCGCCGTGAGATATTCCGTCTCTGGGAAAGCACAGATCCCCAGTGCTGTTGTGCCTGTAGGTAGGGTGCCAAGGGGCGGTGAAGAGCAGCAAGAGCTTTCAGGGCTGGGCCCTTCCTCGTGGGAGAAGGATCCGACCGTTCGCCTTTTCAGAAAGAGGCTTGCCGAGACTGAGCCCCGTGAGATGTTCCGTCTCTGGGAAAGCACAGATCCCCAGTGCTGTTGTGCCTGTAGGTAGGGTGCCAAGGGACGGTGAAGAGCAGCAAGAGCTTTCAGGGCTGGGCCCTTCCTCGTGGGAGAAGGATCCGACCGTTCGCCTTTTCAGAAAGAGGCTTGCCGAGACTGAGCCCCGTGAGATGTTCCGTCTCTGGGAAAGCACAGATCCCCAGTGCTGTTGTGCCTGTAGGTAGGGTGCCAAGGGACGGTGAAGAGCAGCAAGAGCTTTCAGGGCTGGGCCCTTCCTCGTGGGAGAAGGATCCGACCGTTCGCCTTTTCCAAACAAAAGAGGCTCTGCCGAGGCGTAGCGCCACGAGATGTTCCGTCTCTGGGAAAGCACAGATCCCCAGTGCTGTTGTGCCTGTAGGTAGGGTGCCAAGGGACAGTGAAGAGCAGCAAGAGCTTTCAGGGCTGGGCCCTTCCTCGTGGGAGAAGGATCCGACCGTTCGCCTTTTCCAAAAAAAAGAGGCTCTGCCGAGGCGTAGCGCCACGAGATGTTCCGTCTCTGGGAAAGCACAGATCCCCAGTGCTGTTGTGCCTGTAGGTAGGGCCACAAGGGACGGTGAAGAGCAGCAAGAGCTTTCAGGGCTGGGCCCTTCCTCGTGGGAGAAGGATCCGACCGTTCGCCTTTTCAGAAAGAGGCTTGCCGAGACTGAGCCCCGTGAGATGTTCCGTCTCTGAGAAAGCACAGATCCCCAGTGCTGTTGTGCCTGTAGGTAGGGTGCCAAGGGGCGGTGAAGAGCAGCAAGAGCTTTCAGGGCTGGGCCCTTCCTCGTGGGAGAAGGATCCGACCGTTCGCCTTTTCAGAAAGAGGCTTGCCGAGACTGAGCCCCGTGAGATGTTCCGTCTCTGGGAAAGCACAGATCCCCAGTGCTGTTGTGCCTGTAGGTAGGGTGCCAAGGGGCGGTGAACAGCAGCAAGAGCTTTCAGGGCTGGGCCCTTCGTCGTGGGAGAAGGATCGCACCGTTCGTCTTTTCAGAAAGAGGCTTGCCGAGACTGAGCCCCGTGAGATGTTCCGTCTCTGGGAAAGCACAGATCCCCAGTGCTGTTGTGCCTGTAGGTAGGGTGCCAAGGGGCGGTGAAGAGCAGCAAGAGCTTTCAGGGCTGGGCCCTTCCTCGTGGGAGAAGGATCCGACCGTTCGCCTTTTCAGAAAGAGGCTTGCCAAGACTGAGCGCCGTGAGATATTCCGTCTCTGGGAAAGCACAGATCCCCAGTGCTGTTGTGCCTGTAGGTAGGGTGCCAAGGGACGGTGAAGAGCAGCAAGAGCTTTCAGGGCTGGGCCCTTCCTCGTGGGAGAAGGATCCGACCGTTCGCCTTTTCAGAAAGAGGCTTGCCGAGACTGAGCCCCGTGAGATATTCCGTCTCTGGGAAAGCACAGATCCCCAGTGCTGTTGTGCCTGTAGGTAGGGTGCCAAGGGGCGGTGAAGAGCAGCAAGAGCTTTCAGGGCTGGGCCCTTCCTCGTGGGAGAAGGATCCGACCGTTCGCCTTTTCCAGAAAAAAGAGGCTCTGCCGAGGCGTAGCGCCACGAGATGTTCCGTCTGTGGGAAAGCACAGATCCCCAGTGCTGTTGTGCCTGTAGGTAGGGCCACAAGGGACGGTGAAGAGCAGCAAGAGCTTTCAGGGCTGGGCCCTTCCTCGTGGGAAAAGGAGCCGACCGTTCGCCTTTTCAGAAAGAGGCTTGCCGAGACTGAGCGCCGTGAGATGTTCCGTCTCTGGGAAAGCACAGATCCCCAGTGCTGTTGTGCCTGTAGGTAGGGTGCCAAGGGGCGGTGAAGAGCAGCAAGAGCTTTCAGGGCTGGGCCCTTCCTCGTGGGACAAGTATCCGACCGTTCGCCTTTTCAGAAAGAGGCTTGCCGAGACTGAGCGCCGTGAGATGTTCCGTCTCTGGGAAAGCACAGATCCCCAGTGCTGTTGTGCCTGTAGGTAGGGTGCCAAGGGACAGTGAAGAGCAGCAAGAGCTTTCAGGGCTGGGCCCTTCCTCGTGGGAGAAGGATCCGACCGTTCGCCTTTTCCAAAAAAAAGAGGCTCTGCCGAGGCGTAGCGCCACGAGATGTTCCGTCTCTGGGAAAGCACAGATCCCCAGTGCTGTTGTGCCTGTAGGTAGGGTGCCAAGGGACAGTGAAGAGCAGCAAGAGCTTTCAGGGCTGGGCCCTTCCTCGTGGGAGAAGGATCCGACCGTTCGCCTTTTCCAAAAAAAAGAGGCTCTGCCGAGACTGTGCGCCGTGAGATGTTCAGTCTCTGGGAAAGCACAGATCCCCAGTGCTGTTGTGCCTGTAGGTAGGGTGCCAAGGGGCGGTGAAGAGCAGCAAGAGCTTTCAGGGCTGGGCCCTTCCTCGGGGGAGATGGATCCGACCGTTCGCCTTTTCAGAAAGAGGATTGCCGAGACTGAGCGCCGTGAGATGTTCCGTCTCTGGGAAAGCACAGATCCCCAGTGCTGTTGTGCCTGTAGGTAGGGTGCCAAGGGACGGTGAAGAGCAGCAAGAGCTTTCAGGGCTGGGCCCTTCCTCGTGGGAGAAGGATCCGACCGTTCGCCTTTTCAGAAAGAGGCTTGCCGAGACTGAGCCCCGTGAGATGTTCCGTCTCTGGGAAAGCACAGATCCCCAGTGCTGTTGTGCCTGTAGGTAGGGTGCCAAGGGACGGTGAAGAGCAGCAAGAGCTTTCAGGGCTGGGCCCTTCCTCGTGGGAGAAGTATCCGACCGTTCGCCTTTTCAGAAAGAGGCTTGCCGAGACTGAGCCCCGTGAGATGTTCCGTCTCTGGGAAAGCACAGATCCCCAGTGCTGTTGTGCCTGTAGGTAGGGTGCCAAGGGGCGGTGAAGAGCAGCAAGAGCTTTCAGGGCTGGGCCCTTCCTCGTGGGAGAAGGATCTGACCGTTCGCCTTTTCCAGAAAAAAGAGGCTCTGCCGAGACTGAGCCCCGTGAGATGTTCCGTCTCTGGGAAAGCACAGATCCCCAGTGCTGTTGTGCCTGTAGGTAGGGTGCCAAGGGACGGTGAACAGCAGCAAGAGCTTTCAGGGCTGGGCCCTTCCTCGTGGGAGAAGGATCCGACCGTTCGCCTTTTCCAGAAAAAAGAGGCTCTGCCGAGGCGTAGCGCCACGAGATGTTCCGTCTCTGGGAAAGCACAGATCCCCAGTGCTGTTGTGCCTGTAGGTAGGGTGCCAAGGGACGGTGAAGAGCAGCAAGAGCTTTCAGGGCTGGGCCCTTCCTCGTGGGAGAAGGATCCGACCGTTCGCCTTTTCAGAAAGAGGCTTGCCGAGACTGAGCCCCGTGAGATGTTCCGTCTCTGGGAAAGCACAGATCCCCAGTGCTGTTGTGCCTGTAGGTAGGGTGCCAAGGGACGGTGAAGAGCAGCAAGAGGTTTCAGGGCTGGGCCCTTCCTCGGGGGAGAAGGATCCGACCGTTCGCCTTTTCAGAAAGAGGCTTGCCGAGACTGAGCCCCGTGAGATGTTCCGTCTCTGGGAAAGCACAGATCCCCAGTGCTGTTGTGCCTGTAGGTAGGGTGCCAAGGGGCGGTGAAGAGCAGCAAGAGCTTTCAGGGCTGGGCCCTTCCTCGTGGGAGAAGGATCCGACCGTTCGCCTTTTCAGAAAGAGGCTTGCCGAGACTGAGCCCCGTGAGATGTTCCGTCTCTGGGAAAGCACAGATCCCCAGTGCTGTTGTGCCTGTAGGTAGGGTGCCAAGGGGCGGTGAAGAGCAGCAAGAGCTTTCAGGGCTGGGCCCTTCCTCGGGGGAGAAGGATCCGACCGTTCGCCTTTTCAGAAAGAGGATTGCCGAGACTGAGCCCCGTGAGATGTTCCGTCTCTGGGAAAGCACAGATCCCCAGTGCTGTTGTGCCTGTAGGTAGGGTGCCAAGGGACGGTGAACAGCAGCAAGAGCTTTCAGGGCTGGGCCCTTCGTCGTGGGAGAAGGATCGCACCGTTCGTCTTTTCAGAAAGAGGCTTGCCAAGACTGAGCCCCGTGAGATGTTCCGTCTCTGGGAAAGCACAGATCCCCAGTGCTGTTGTGCCTGTAGGTAGGGTGCCAAGGGGCGGTGAAGAGCAGCAAGAGCTTTCAGGGCTGGGCCCTTCCTCATGGGAGAAGGATCCGACCGTTCGCCTTTTCAGAAAGAGGCTTGCCAAGAGTGAGCGCCGTGAGATATTCCGTCTCTGGGAAAGCACAGATCCCCAGTGCTGTTGTGCCTGTAGGTAGGGTGCCAAGGGACGGTGAAGAGCAGCAAGAGCTTTCAGGGCTGGGCCCTTCCTCGTGGGAGAAGGATCCGACCGTTCGCCTTTTCAGAAAGAGGCTTGCCGAGACTGAGCCCCGTGAGATGTTCCGTCTCTGGGAAAGCACAGATCCCCAGTGCTGTTGTGCCTGTAGGTAGGGTGCCAAGGGGCGGTGAAGAGCAGCAAGAGCTTTCAGGGCTGGGCCCTTCCTCGTGGGAGAAGGATCCGACCGTTCGCCTTTTCCAGAAAAATGAGGCTCTGCCGAGGCGTAGCGCCACGAGATGTTCCGTCTCTGGGAAAGCACAGATCCCCAGTGCTGTTGTGCCTGTAGGTAGGGTGCCAAGGGACAGTGAAGAGCAGCAAGAGCTTTCAGGGCTGGGCCCTTCCTCGTGGGAGAAGGATCCGACCGTTCGCCTTTTCCAAAAAAAAGAGGCTCTGCCGAGACTGTGCGCCGTGAGATGTTCAGTCTCTGGGAAAGCACAGATCCCCAGTGCTGTTGTGCCTGTAGGTAGGGTGCCAAGGGACAGTGAAGAGCAGCAAGAGCTTTCAGGGCTGGGCCCTTCCTCGTGGGAGAAGGATCCGACCGTTCGCCTTTTCCAAAAAAAAGAGGCTCTGCCGAGGCGTAGCGCCACGAGATGTTCCGTCTCTGGGAAAGCACAGATCCCCAGTGCTGTTGTGCCTGTAGGTAGGGCCACAAGGGACGGTGAAGAGCAGCAAGAGCTTTCAGGGCTGGGCCCTTCCTCGTGGGAGAAGGATCCGACCGTTCGCCTTTTCAGAAAGAGGCTTGCCGAGACTGAGCCCCGTGAGATGTTCCGTCTCTGGGAAAGCACAGATCCCCAGTGCTGTTGTGCCTGTAGGTAGGCTGCCAAGGGATGGTGAAGAGCAGCAAGAGCTTTCAGGGCTGGGCCCTTCCTCGTGGGAGAAGGATCCGACCGTTCGCCTTTTCAGAAAGAGGCTTGCCGAGACTGAGCCCCGTGAGATGTTCCGTCTCTGGGAAAGCACAGATCCCCAGTGCTGTTGTGCCTGTAGGTAGGGTGCCAAGGGGCGGTGAAGAGCAGCAAGAGCTTTCAGGGCTGGGCCCTTCCTCGTGGGAGAAGGATCCGACCGTTCGCCTTTTCCAAAAAAAAGAGGCTCTGCCGAGACTGTGCGCCGTGAGATGTTCAGTCTCTGGGAAAGCACAGATCCCCAGTGCTGTTGTGCCTGTAGGTAGGGTGCCAAGGGGCGGTGAAGAGCAGCAAGAGCTTTCAGGGCTGGGCCCTTCCTCGTGGGAGAAGGATCCGACCGTTCGCCTTTTCAGAAAGAGGCTTGCCGAGACTGAGCCCCGTGAGATGTTCCGTCTCTGGGAAAGCACAGATCCCCAGTGCTGTTGTGCCTGTAGGTAGGGTGCCAAGGGACAGTGAAGAGCAGCAAGAGCTTTCAGGGCTGGGCCCTTCCTCGTGGGAGAAGGATCCGACCGTTCGCCTTTTCCAAAAAAAAGAGGCTCTGCCGAGGCGTAGCGCCACGAGATGTTCCGTCTCTGGGAAAGCACAGATCCCCAGTGCTGTTGTGCCTGTAGGTAGGGTGCCAAGGGACAGTGAAGAGCAGCAAGAGCTTTCAGGGCTGGGCCCTTCCTCGTGGGAGAAGGATCCGACCGTTCGCCTTTTCCAAAAAAAAGAGGCTCTGCCGAGGCGTAGCGCCACGAGATGTTCCGTCTCTGGGAAAGCACAGATCCCCAGTGCTGTTGTGCCTGTAGGTAGGGCCACAAGGGACGGTGAAGAGCAGCAAGAGCTTTCAGGGCTGGGCCCTTCCTCGTGGGAGAAGGATCCGACCGTTCGCCTTTTCAGAAAGAGGCTTGCCGAGACTGAGCCCCGTGAGATGTTCCGTCTCTGGGAAAGCACAGATCCCCAGTGCTGTTGTGCCTGTAGGTAGGCTGCCAAGGGACGGTGAAGAGCAGCAAGAGCTTTCAGGGCTGGGCCCTTCCTCGTGGGAGAAGGATCCGACCGTTCGCCTTTTCAGAAAGAGGCTTGCCGAGACTGAGCCCCGTGAGATATTCCGTCTCTGGGAAAGCACAGATCCCCAGTGCTGTTGTGCCTGTAGGTAGGGTGCCAAGGGACGGTGAAGAGCAGCAAGAGCTTTCAGGGCTGGGCCCTTCCTCGTGGGAGAAGGATCCGACCGTTCGCCTTTTCAGAAAGAGGCTTGCCGAGACTGAGCGCCGTGAGATGTTCCGTCTCTGGGAAAGCACAGATCCCCAGTGCTGTTGTGCCTGTAGGTAGGGTGCCAAGGGACGGTGAAGAGCAGCAAGAGCTTTCAGGGCTGGGCCCTTCCTCGTGGGAGAAGGATCCGACCGTTCGCCTTTTCAGAAAGAGGCTTGCCGAGACTGAGCCCCGTGAGATGTTCCGTCTCTGGGAAAGCACAGATCCCCAGTGCTGTTGTGCCTGTAGGTAGGGTGCCAAGGGGCGGTGAAGAGCAGCAAGAGCTTTCAGGGCTGGGCCCTTCCTCGGGGGAGATGGATCGCACCATTCGTCTTTTCAGAAAGAGGCTTGCCGAGACTGAGCGCCGTGAGATGTTCCGTCTCTGGGAAAGCACAGATCCCCAGTGCTGTTGTGCCTGTAGGTAGGGTGCCAAGGGGCGGTGAAGAGCAGCAAGAGCTTTCAGGGCTGGGCCCTTCCTCGGGGGAGATGGATCCGACCGTTCGCCTTTTCAGAAAGAGGCTTGCCGAGACTGAGCCCCGTGAGATGTTCCGTCTCTGGGAAAGCACAGATCCCCAGTGCTGTTGTGCCTGTAGGTAGGGTGCCAAGGGGCGGTGAAGAGCAGCAAGAGCTTTCAGGGCTGGGCCCTTCCTCGGGGGAGAAGGATCCGACCGTTCGCCTTTTCAGAAAGAGGCTTGCCGAGACTGAGCCCCGTGAGATGTTCCGTCTCTGGGAAAGCACAGATCCCCAGTGCTGTTGTGCCTGTAGGTAGGGTGCCAAGGGGCGGTGAAGAGCAGCAAGAGCTTTCAGGGCTGGGCCCTTCCTCGGGGGAGATGGATCGCACCGTTCGTCTTTTCAGAAAGAGGCTTGCCGAGACTGAGCCCCGTGAGATGTTCCGTCTCTGGGAAAGCACAGATCCCCAGTGCTGTTGTGCCTGTAGGTAGGGTGCCAAGGGGCGGTGAAGAGCAGCAAGAGCTTTCAGGGCTGGGCCCTTCCTCGTGGGAGAAGGATCCGACCGTTCGCCTTTTCAGAAAGAGGCTTGCCGAGACTGAGCCCCGTGAGATGTTCCGTCTCTGGGAAAGCACAGATCCCCAGTGCTGTTGTGCCTGTAGGTAGGGTGCCAAGGGGCGGTGAACAGCAGCAAGAGCTTTCAGGGCTGGGCCCTTCCTCGTGGGAGAAGGATCCGACCGTTCGCCTTTTCCAGAAAAAAGAGGCTCTGCCGAGGCGTAGCGCCACGAGATGTTCCGTCTCTGGGAAAGCACAGATCCCCAGTGCTGTTGTGCCTGTAGGTAGGGTGCCAAGGGACGGTGAAGAGCAGCAAGAGGTTTCAGGGCTGGGCCCTTCCTCGGGGGAGAAGGATCCGACCGTTCGCCTTTTCAGAAAGAGGCTTGCCGAGACTGAGCCCCGTGAGATGTTCCGTCTCTGGGAAAGCACAGATCCCCAGTGCTGTTGTGCCTGTAGGTAGGGCCACAAGGGACGGTGAAGAGCAGCAAGAGCTTTCAGGGCTGGGCCCTTCCTCGTGGGAGAAGGATCCGACCGTTCGCCTTTTCAGAAAGAGGCTTGCCGAGACTGAGCCCCGTGAGATGTTCCGTCTCTGGGAAAGCACAGATCCCCAGTGCTGTTGTGCCTGTAGGTAGGGTGCCAAGGGGCGGTGAAGAGCAGCAAGAGCTTTCAGGGCTGGGCCCTTCCTCGTGGGAGAAGGATCCGACCGTTCGCCTTTTCCAAAAAAAAGAGGCTCTGCCGAGACTGTGCGCCGTGAGATGTTCAGTCTCTGGGAAAGCACAGATCCCCAGTGCTGTTGTGCCTGTAGGTAGGGTGCCAAGGGGCGGTGAAGAGCAGCAAGAGCTTTCAGGGCTGGGCCCTTCCTCGTGGGAGAAGGATCCGACCGTTCGCCTTTTCCAAAAAAAAGAGGCTCTGCCGAGGCGTAGCGCCACGAGATGTTCCGTCTCTGGGAAAGCACAGATCCCCAGTGCTGTTGTGCCTGTAGGTAGGGTGCCAAGGGACAGTGAAGAGCAGCAAGAGCTTTCAGGGCTGGGCCCTTCCTCGTGGGAGAAGGATCCGACCGTTCGCCTTTTCCAAAAAAAAGAGGCTCTGCCGAGGCGTAGCGCCACGAGATGTTCCGTCTCTGGGAAAGCACAGATCCCCAGTGCTGTTGTGCCTGTAGGTAGGGCCACAAGGGACGGTGAAGAGCAGCAAGAGCTTTCAGGGCTGGGCCCTTCCTCGTGGGAGAAGGATCCGACCGTTCGCCTTTTCAGAAAGAGGCTTGCCGAGACTGAGCCCCGTGAGATGTTCCGTCTCTGGGAAAGCACAGATCCCCAGTGCTGTTGTGCCTGTAGGTAGGCTGCCAAGGGACGGTGAAGAGCAGCAAGAGCTTTCAGGGCTGGGCCCTTCCTCGTGGGAGAAGGATCCGACCGTTCGCCTTTTCAGAAAGAGGCTTGCCGAGACTGAGCCCCGTGAGATATTCCGTCTCTGGGAAAGCACAGATCCCCAGTGCTGTTGTGCCTGTAGGTAGGGTGCCAAGGGACGGTGAAGAGCAGCAAGAGCTTTCAGGGCTGGGCCCTTCCTCGTGGGAGAAGGATCCGACCGTTCGCCTTTTCAGAAAGAGGCTTGCCGAGACTGAGCCCCGTGAGATGTTCCGTCTCTGGGAAAGCACAGATCCCCAGTGCTGTTGTGCCTGTAGGTAGGGTGCCAAGGGGCGGTGAAGAGCAGCAAGAGCTTTCAGGGCTGGGCCCTTCCTCGTGGGAGAAGGATCCGACCGTTCGCCTTTTCAGAAAGAGGCTTGCCGAGACTGAGCCCCGTGAGATGTTCCGTCTCTGGGAAAGCACAGATCCCCAGTGCTGTTGTGCCTGTAGGTAGGGTGCCAAGGGGCGGTGAAGAGCAGCAAGAGCTTTCAGGGCTGGGCCCTTCCTCGGGGGAGATGGATCGCACCATTCGTCTTTTCAGAAAGAGGCTTGCCGAGACTGAGCGCCGTGAGATGTTCCGTCTCTGGGAAAGCACAGATCCCCAGTGCTGTTGTGCCTGTAGGTAGGGTGCCAAGGGGCGGTGAAGAGCAGCAAGAGCTTTCAGGGCTGGGCCCTTCCTCGGGGGAGATGGATCCGACCGTTCGCCTTTTCAGAAAGAGGCTTGCCGAGACTGAGCCCCGTGAGATGTTCCGTCTCTGGGAAAGCACAGATCCCCAGTGCTGTTGTGCCTGTAGGTAGGGTGCCAAGGGGCGGTGAAGAGCAGCAAGAGCTTTCAGGGCTGGGCCCTTCCTCGTGGGAGAAGGATCCGACCGTTCGCCTTTTCAGAAAGAGGCTTGCCGAGACTGAGCCCCGTGAGATGTTCCGTCTCTGGGAAAGCACAGATCCCCAGTGCTGTTGTGCCTGTAGGTAGGGTGCCAAGGGGCGGTGAAGAGCAGCAAGAGCTTTCAGGGCTGGGCCCTTCCTCGGGGGAGATGGATCGCACCGTTCGTCTTTTCAGAAAGAGGCTTGCCGAGACTGAGCCCCGTGAGATGTTCCGTCTCTGGGAAAGCACAGATCCCCAGTGCTGTTGTGCCTGTAGGTAGGGTGCCAAGGGGCGGTGAAGAGCAGCAAGAGCTTTCAGGGCTGGGCCCTTCCTCGGGGGAGATGGATCGCACCATTCGTCTTTTCAGAAAGAGGCTTGCCGAGTCTGAGCGCCGTGAGATGTTCCGTCTCTGGGAAAGCACAGATCCCCAGTGCTGTTGTGCCTGTAGGTAGGGTGCCAAGGGACGGTGAAGAGCAGCAAGAGCTTTCAGGGCTGGGCCCTTCCTCGTGGGAGAAGGATCCGACCGTTCGCCTTTTCAGAAAGAGGCTTGCCGAGACTGAGCCCCGTGAGATGTTCCGTCTCTGGGAAAGCACAGATCCCCAGTGCTGTTGTGCCTGTAGGTAGGGTGCCAAGGGGCGGTGAACAGCAGCAAGAGCTTTCAGGGCTGGGCCCTTCCTCGTGGGAGAAGGATCCGACCGTTCGCCTTTTCCAGAAAAAAGAGGCTCTGCCGAGGCGTAGCGCCACGAGATGTTCCGTCTCTGGGAAAGCACAGATCCCCAGTGCTGTTGTGCCTGTAGGTAGGGTGCCAAGGGACGGTGAAGAGCAGCAAGAGGTTTCAGGGCTGGGCCCTTCCTCGGGGGAGAAGGATCCGACCGTTCGCCTTTTCAGAAAGAGGCTTGCCGAGACTGAGCCCCGTGAGATGTTCCGTCTCTGGGAAAGCACAGATCCCCAGTGCTGTTGTGCCTGTAGGTAGGGTGCCAAGGGACGGTGAAGAGCAGCAAGAGCTTTCAGGGCTGGGCCCTTCCTCGGGGGAGAAGGATCCGACCGTTCGCCTTTTCAGAAAGAGGCTTGCCGAGACTGAGCCCCGTGAGATGTTCCGTCTCTGGGAAAGCACAGATCCCCAGTGCTGTTGTGCCTGTAGGTAGGGTGCCAAGGGGCGGTGAAGAGCAGCAAGAGCTTTCAGGGCTGGGCCCTTCGTCGTGGGAGAAGGATCCGACCGTTCGCCTTTTCAGAAAGAGGATTGCCGAGACTGAGCCCCGTGAGATGTTCCGTCTCTGGGAAAGCACAGATCCCCAGTGCTGTTGTGCCTGTAGGTAGGGTGCCAAGGGACGGTGAACAGCAGCAAGAGCTTTCAGGGCTGGGCCCTTCGTCGTGGGAGAAGGATCGCACCGTTCGTCTTTTCAGAAAGAGGCTTGCCGAGACTGAGCCCCGTGAGATGTTCCGTCTCTGGGAAAGCACAGATCCCCAGTGCTGTTGTGCCTGTAGGTAGGGTGCCAAGGGGCGGTGAAGAGCAGCAAGAGCTTTCAGGGCTGGGCCCTTCCTCGTGGGAGAAGGATCCGACCGTTCGCCTTTTCAGAAAGAGGCTTGCCAAGACTGAGCGCCGTGAGATATTCCGTCTCTGGGAAAGCACAGATCCCCAGTGCTGTTGTGCCTGTAGGTAGGGTGCCAAGGGGCGGTGAAGAGCAGCAAGAGCTTTCAGGGCTGGGCCCTTCCTCGTGGGAGAAGGATCCGACCGTTCGCCTTTTCAGAAAGAGGCTTGCCGAGACTGAGCCCCGTGAGATGTTCCGTCTCTGGGAAAGCACAGATCCCCAGTGCTGTTGTGCCTGTAGGTAGGGTGCCAAGGGACGGTGAAGAGCAGCAAGAGCTTTCAGGGCTGGGCCCTTCCTCGTGGGAGAAGGATCCGACCGTTCGCCTTTTCAGAAAGAGGCTTGCCGAGACTGAGCCCCGTGAGATGTTCCGTCTCTGGGAAAGCACAGATCCCCAGTGCTGTTGTGCCTGTAGGTAGGGTGCCAAGGGACAGTGAAGAGCAGCAAGAGCTTTCAGGGCTGGGCCCTTCCTCGTGGGAGAAGGATCCGACCGTTCGCCTTTTCCAAAAAAAAGAGGCTCTGCCGAGGCGTAGCGCCACGAGATGTTCCGTCTCTGGGAAAGCACAGATCCCCAGTGCTGTTGTGCCTGTAGGTAGGGTGCCAAGGGACAGTGAAGAGCAGCAAGAGCTTTCAGGGCTGGGCCCTTCCTCGTGGGAGAAGGATCCGACCGTTCGCCTTTTCCAAAAAAAAGAGGCTCTGCCGAGGCGTAGCGCCACGAGATGTTCCGTCTCTGGGAAAGCACAGATCCCCAGTGCTGTTGTGCCTGTAGGTAGGGCCACAAGGGACGGTGAAGAGCAGCAAGAGCTTTCAGGGCTGGGCCCTTCCTCGTGGGAGAAGGATCCGACCGTTCGCCTTTTCAGAAAGAGGCTTGCCGAGACTGAGCCCCGTGAGATGTTCCGTCTCTGAGAAAGCACAGATCCCCAGTGCTGTTGTGCCTGTAGGTAGGGTGCCAAGGGGCGGTGAAGAGCAGCAAGAGCTTTCAGGGCTGGGCCCTTCCTCGTGGGAGAAGGATCCGACCGTTCGCCTTTTCCAAAAAACAGAGGCTCTGCCGAGACTGTGCGCCGTGAGATGTTCAGTCTCTGGGAAAGCACAGATCCCCAGTGCTGTTGTGCCTGTAGGTAGGGTGCCAAGGGGCGGTGAAGAGCAGCAAGAGCTTTCAGGGCTGGGCCCTTCGTCGTGGGAGAAGGATCCGACCGTTCACCTTTTCAGAAAGAGGCTTGCCGAGACTGAGCCCCGTGAGATGTTCCGTCTCTGGGAAAGCACAGATCCCCAGTGCTGTTGTGCCTGTAGGTAGGGTGCCAAGGGGCGGTGAAGAGCAGCAAGAGCTTTCAGGGCTGGGCCCTTCCTCGTGGGAGAAGGATCCGACCGTTCGCCTTTTCAGAAAGAGGCTTGCCGAGACTGAGCGCCGTGAGATGTTCCGTCTCTGGGAAAGCACAGATCCCCAGTGCTGTTGTGCCTGTAGGTAGGGTGCCAAGGGACGGTGAAGAGCAGCAAGAGCTTTCAGGGCTGGGCCCTTCCTCGTGGGAGAAGGATCCGACCGTTCGCCTTTTCAGAAAGAGGATTGCCGAGACTGAGCCCCGTGAGATGTTCCGTCTCTGGGAAAGCACAGATCCCCAGTGCTGTTGTGCCTGTAGGTAGGGTGCCAAGGAACGGTGAACAGCAGCAAGAGCTTTCAGGGCTGGGCCCTTCGTCGTGGGAGAAGGATCGCACCGTTCGTCTTTTCAGAAAGAGGCTTGCCGAGACTGAGCCCCGTGAGATGTTCCGTCTCTGGGAAAGCACAGATCCCCAGTGCTGTTGTGCCTGTAGGTAGGGTGCCAAGGGGCGGTGAAGAGCAGCAAGAGCTTTCAGGGCTGGGCCCTTCCTCGTGGGAGAAGGATCCGACCGTTCGCCTTTTCAGAAAGAGGCTTGCCAAGACTGAGCGCCGTGAGATATTCCGTCTCTGGGAAAGCACAGATCCCCAGTGCTGTTGTGCCTGTAGGTAGGGTGCCAAGGGACGGTGAAGAGCAGCAAGAGCTTTCAGGGCTGGGCCCTTCCTCGGGGGAGAAGGATCCGACCGTTCGCCTTTTCAGAAAGAGGCTTGCCGAGACTGAGCCCCGTGAGATATTCCGTCTCTGGGAAAGCACAGATCCCCAGTGCTGTTGTGCCTGTAGGTAGGGTGCCAAGGGGCGGTGAAGAGCAGCAAGAGCTTTCAGGGCTGGGCCCTTCCTCGTGGGAGAAGGATCCGACCGTTCGCCTTTTCCAGAAAAAAGAGGCTCTGCCGAGGCGTAGCGCCACGAGATGTTCCGTCTGTGGGAAAGCACAGATCCCCAGTGCTGTTGTGCCTGTAGGTAGGGCCACAAGGGACGGTGAAGAGCAGCAAGAGCTTTCAGGGCTGGGCCCTTCCTCGTGGGAAAAGGAGCCGACCGTTCGCCTTTTCAGAAAGAGGCTTGCCGAGACTGAGCGCCGTGAGATGTTCCGTCTCTGGGAAAGCACAGATCCCCAGTGCTGTTGTGCCTGTAGGTAGGGTGCCAAGGGGCGGTGAAGAGCAGCAAGAGCTTTCAGGGCTGGGCCCTTCCTCGTGGGACAAGTATCCGACCGTTCGCCTTTTCAGAAAGAGGCTTGCCGAGACTGAGCCCCGTGAGATGTTCCGTCTCTGGGAAAGCACAGATCCCCAGTGCTGTTGTGCCTGTAGGTAGGGTGCCAAGGGACAGTGAAGAGCAGCAAGAGCTTTCAGGGCTGGGCCCTTCCTCGTGGGAGAAGGATCCGACCGTTCGCCTTTTCCAAAAAAAAGAGGCTCTGCCGAGGCGTAGCGCCACGAGATGTTCCGTCTCTGGGAAAGCACAGATCCCCAGTGCTGTTGTGCCTGTAGGTAGGGTGCCAAGGGACAGTGAAGAGCAGCAAGAACTTTCAGGGCTGGGCCCTTCCTCGTGGGAGAAGGATCCGACCGTTCGCCTTTTCCAAAAAAAAGAGGCTCTGCCGAGGCGTAGCGCCACGAGATGTTCCGTCTCTGGGAAAGCACAGATCCCCAGTGCTGTTGTGCCTGTAGGTAGGGTGCCAAGGGACAGTGAAGAGCAGCAAGAGCTTTCAGGGCTGGGCCCTTCCTCGTGGGAGAAGGATCCGACCGTTCGCCTTTTCAGAAAGAGGCTTGCCGAGACTGAGCCCCGTGAGATGTTCCGTCTCTGGGAAAGCACAGATCCCCAGTGCTGTTGTGCCTGTAGGTAGGGTGCCAAGGGACGGTGAAGAGCAGCAAGAGCTTTCAGGGCTGGGCCCTTCCTCGTGGGAGAAGGATCCGACCGTTCGCCTTTTCCAGAAAAAAGAGGCTCTGCCGAGGCGTAGCGCCACGAGATGTTCCGTCTCTGGGAAAGCACAGATCCCCAGTGCTGTTGTGCCTGTAGGTAGGGTGCCAAGGGACGGTGAAGAGCAGCAAGAGCTTTCAGGGCTGGGCCCTTCCTCGTGGGAGAAGGATCCGACCGTTCGCCTTTTCAGAAAGAGGCTTGCCGAGACTGAGCCCCGTGAGATGTTCCGTCTCTGGGAAAGCACAGATCCCCAGTGCTGTTGTGCCTGTAGGTAGGATGCCAAGGGACGGTGAAGAGCAGCAAGAGCTTTCAGGGCTGGGCCCTTCCTCGTGGGAGAAGGATCCGACCGTTCGCCTTTTCAGAAAGAGGCTTGCCGAGACTGAGCGCCGTGAGATGTTCCGTCTCTGGGAAAGCACAGATCCCCAGTGCTGTTGTGCCTGTAGGTAGGGTGCCAAGGGGCGGTGAAGAGCAGCAAGAGCTTTCAGGGCTGGGCCCTTCGTCGTGGGAGAAGGATCCGACCGTTCGCCTTTTCAGAAAGAGGATTGCCGAGACTGAGCCCCGTGAGATGTTCCGTCTCTGGGAAAGCACAGATCCCCAGTGCTGTTGTGCCTGTAGGTAGGGTGCCAAGGGACGGTGAACAGCAGCAAGAGCTTTCAGGGCTGGGCCCTTCGTCGTGGGAGAAGGATCGCACCGTTCGTCTTTTCAGAAAGAGGCTTGCCGAGACTGAGCCCCGTGAGATGTTCCGTCTCTGGGAAAGCACAGATCCCCAGTGCTGTTGTGCCTGTAGGTAGGGTGCCAAGGGGCGGTGAAGAGCAGCAAGAGCTTTCAGGGCTGGGCCCTTCCTCGTGGGAGAAGGATCCGACCGTTCGCCTTTTCAGAAAGAGGCTTGCCAAGACTGAGCGCCGTGAGATATTCCGTCTCTGGGAAAGCACAGATCCCCAGTGCTGTTGTGCCTGTAGGTAGGGTGCCAAGGGGCGGTGAAGAGCAGCAAGAGCTTTCAGGGCTGGGCCCTTCCTCGTGGGAGAAGGATCCGACCGTTCGCCTTTTCAGAAAGAGGCTTGCCGAGACTGAGCCCCGTGAGATGTTCCGTCTCTGGGAAAGCACAGATCCCCAGTGCTGTTGTGCCTGTAGGTAGGGTGCCAAGGGACGGTGAAGAGCAGCAAGAGCTTTCAGGGCTGGGCCCTTCCTCGTGGGAGAAGGATCCGACCGTTCGCCTTTTCAGAAAGAGGCTTGCCGAGACTGAGCCCCGTGAGATGTTCCGTCTCTGGGAAAGCACAGATCCCCAGTGCTGTTGTGCCTGTAGGTAGGGTGCCAAGGGACGGTGAAGAGCAGCAAGAGCTTTCAGGGCTGGGCCCTTCCTCGTGGGAGAAGGATCCGACCGTTCGCCTTTTCCAAACAAAAGAGGCTCTGCCGAGGCGTAGCGCCACGAGATGTTCCGTCTCTGGGAAAGCACAGATCCCCAGTGCTGTTGTGCCTGTAGGTAGGGTGCCAAGGGACAGTGAAGAGCAGCAAGAGCTTTCAGGGCTGGGCCCTTCCTCGTGGGAGAAGGATCCGACCGTTCGCCTTTTCCAAAAAAAAGAGGCTCTGCCGAGGCGTAGCGCCACGAGATGTTCCGTCTCTGGGAAAGCACAGATCCCCAGTGCTGTTGTGCCTGTAGGTAGGGTGCCAAGGGACGGTGAAGAGCAGCAAGAGCTTTCAGGGCTGGGCCCTTCCTCGTGGGAGAAGGATCCGACCGTTCGCCTTTTCAGAAAGAGGCTTGCCGAGACTGAGCCCCGTGAGATGTTCCGTCTCTGGGAAAGCACAGATCCCCAGTGCTGTTGTGCCTGTAGGTAGGGTGCCAAGGGGCGGTGAAGAGCAGCAAGAGCTTTCAGGGCTGGGCCCTTCCTCGTGGGAGAAGGATCCGACCGTTCGCCTTTTCCAAAAAAAAGAGGCTCTGCCGAGACTATGCGCCGTGAGATGTTCAGTCTCTGGGAAAGCACAGATCCCCAGTGCTGTTGTGCCTGTAGGTAGGGTGCCAAGGGGCGGTGAAGAGCAGCAAGAGCTTTCAGGGCTGGGCCCTTCGTCGTCGGAGAAGGATCCGACCGTTCACCTTTTCAGAAAGAGGCTTGCCGAGACTGAGCCCCGTGAGATGTTCCGTCTCTGGGAAAGCACAGATCCCCAGTGCTGTTGTGCCTGTAGGTAGGGTGCCAAGGGACGGTGAAGAGCAGCAAGAGCTTTCAGGGCTGGGCCCTTCCTCGTGGGAGAAGGATCCGACCGTTCGCCTTTTCAGAAAGAGGCTTGCCGAGACTGAGCCCCGTGAGATGTTCCGTCTCTGGGAAAGCACAGATCCCCAGTGCTGTTGTGCCTGTAGGTAGGGTGCCAAGGGGCGGTGAAGAGCAGCAAGAGCTTTCAGGGCTGGGCCCTTCCTCGTGGGAGAAGGATCCGACCGTTCGCCTTTTCAGAAAGAGGCTTGCCGAGACTGAGCGCCGTGAGATGTTCCGTCTCTGGGAAAGCACAGATCCCCAGTGCTGTTGTGCCTGTAGGTAGGGTGCCAAGGGACGGTGAAGAGCAGCAAGAGCTTTCAGGGCTGGGCCCTTCCTCGTGGGAGAAGGATCCGACCGTTCGCCTTTTCAGAAAGAGGATTGCCGAGACTGAGCCCCGTGAGATGTTCCGTCTCTGGGAAAGCACAGATCCCCAGTGCTGTTGTGCCTGTAGGTAGGGTGCCAAGGAACGGTGAACAGCAGCAAGAGCTTTCAGGGCTGGGCCCTTCGTCGTGGGAGAAGGATCGCACCGTTCGTCTTTTCAGAAAGAGGCTTGCCGAGACTGAGCCCCGTGAGATGTTCCGTCTCTGGGAAAGCACAGATCCCCAGTGCTGTTGTGCCTGTAGGTAGGGTGCCAAGGGGCGGTGAAGAGCAGCAAGAGCTTTCAGGGCTGGGCCCTTCCTCGTGGGAGAAGGATCCAACCGTTCGCCTTTTCAGAAAGAGGCTTGCTAAGACTGAGCGCCGTGAGATATTCCGTCTCTGGGAAAGCACAGATCCCCAGTGCTGTTGTGCCTGTAGGTAGGGTGCCAAGGGACGGTGAAGAGCAGCAAGAGCTTTCAGGGCTGGGCCCTTCCTCGTGGGAGAAGGATCCGACCGTTCGCCTTTTCAGAAAGAGGCTTGCCGAGACTGAGCCCCGTGAGATATTCCGTCTCTGGGAAAGCACAGATCCCCAGTGCTGTTGTGCCTGTAGGTAGGGTGCCAAGGGGCGGTGAAGAGCAGCAAGAGCTTTCAGGGCTGGGCCCTTCCTCGTGGGAGAAGGATCCGACCGTTCGCCTTTTCCAGAAAAAAGAGGCTCTGCCGAGGCGTAGCGCCACGAGATGTTCCGTCTGTGGGAAAGCACAGATCCCCAGTGCTGTTGTGCCTGTAGGTAGGGCCACAAGGGACGGTGAAGAGCAGCAAGAGCTTTCAGGGCTGGGCCCTTCCTCGTGGGAGAAGGATCCGACCGTTCGCCTTTTCCAGAAAAATGAGGCTCTGCCGAGGCGTAGCGCCACGAGATGTTCCGTCTCTGGGAAAGCACAGATCCCCAGTGCTGTTGTGCCTGTAGGTAGGGTGCCAAGGGACAGTGAAGAGCAGCAAGAGCTTTCAGGGCTGGGCCCTTCCTCGTGGGAGAAGGATCCGACCGTTCGCCTTTTCCAAAAAAAAGAGGCTCTGCCGAGACTGTGCGCCGTGAGATGTTCAGTCTCTGGGAAAGCACAGATCCCCAGTGCTGTTGTGCCTGTAGGTAGGGTGCCAAGGGACAGTGAAGAGCAGCAAGAGCTTTCAGGGCTGGGCCCTTCCTCGTGGGAGAAGGATCCGACCGTTCGCCTTTTCCAAAAAAAAGAGGCTCTGCCGAGGCGTAGCGCCACGAGATGTTCCGTCTCTGGGAAAGCACAGATCCCCAGTGCTGTTGTGCCTGTAGGTAGGGCCACAAGGGACGGTGAAGAGCAGCAAGAGCTTTCAGGGCTGGGCCCTTCCTCGTGGGAGAAGGATCCGACCGTTCGCCTTTTCAGAAAGAGGCTTGCCGAGACTGAGCCCCGTGAGATGTTCCGTCTCTGGGAAAGCACAGATCCCCAGTGCTGTTGTGCCTGTAGGTAGGCTGCCAAGGGACGGTGAAGAGCAGCAAGAGCTTTCAGGGCTGGGCCCTTCCTCGTGGGAGAAGGATCCGACCGTTCGCCTTTTCAGAAAGAGGCTTGCCGAGACTGAGCCCCGTGAGATGTTCCGTCTCTGGGAAAGCACAGATCCCCAGTGCTGTTGTGCCTGTAGGTAGGGTGCCAAGGGGCGGTGAAGAGCAGCAAGAGCTTTCAGGGCTGGGCCCTTCCTCGTGGGAGAAGGATCCGACCGTTCGCCTTTTCCAAAAAAAAGAGGCTCTGCCGAGACTGTGCGCCGTGAGATGTTCAGTCTCTGGGAAAGCACAGATCCCCAGTGCTGTTGTGCCTGTAGGTAGGGTGCCAAGGGGCGGTGAAGAGCAGCAAGAGCTTTCAGGGCTGGGCCCTTCCTCGTGGGAGAAGGATCCGACCGTTCGCCTTTTCAGAAAGAGGCTTGCCGAGACTGAGCCCCGTGAGATGTTCCGTCTCTGGGAAAGCACAGATCCCCAGTGCTGTTGTGCCTGTAGGTAGGGTGCCAAGGGACAGTGAAGAGCAGCAAGAGCTTTCAGGGCTGGGCCCTTCCTCGTGGGAGAAGGATCCGACCGTTCGCCTTTTCCAAAAAAAAGAGGCTCTGCCGAGGCGTAGCGCCACGAGATGTTCCGTCTCTGGGAAAGCACAGATCCCCAGTGCTGTTGTGCCTGTAGGTAGGGTGCCAAGGGACAGTGAAGAGCAGCAAGAGCTTTCAGGGCTGGGCCCTTCCTCGTGGGAGAAGGATCCGACCGTTCGCCTTTTCCAAAAAAAACAGGCTCTGCCGAGGCGTAGCGCCACGAGATGTTCCGTCTCTGGGAAAGCACAGATCCCCAGTGCTGTTGTGCCTGTAGGTAGGGCCACAAGGGACGGTGAAGAGCAGCAAGAGCTTTCAGGGCTGGGCCCTTCCTCGTGGGAGAAGGATCCGACCGTTCGCCTTTTCAGAAAGAGGCTTGCCGAGACTGAGCCCCGTGAGATGTTCCGTCTCTGGGAAAGCACAGATCCCCAGTGCTGTTGTGCCTGTAGGTAGGCTGCCAAGGGACGGTGAAGAGCAGCAAGAGCTTTCAGGGCTGGGCCCTTCCTCGTGGGAGAAGGATCCGACCGTTCGCCTTTTCAGAAAGAGGCTTGCCGAGACTGAGCCCCGTGAGATATTCCGTCTCTGGGAAAGCACAGATCCCCAGTGCTGTTGTGCCTGTAGGTAGGGTGCCAAGGGACGGTGAAGAGCAGCAAGAGCTTTCAGGGCTGGGCCCTTCCTCGTGGGAGAAGGATCCGACCGTTCGCCTTTTCAGAAAGAGGCTTGCCGAGACTGAGCCCCGTGAGATGTTCCGTCTCTGGGAAAGCACAGATCCCCAGTGCTGTTGTGCCTGTAGGTAGGGTGCCAAGGGGCGGTGAAGAGCAGCAAGAGCTTTCAGGGCTGGGCCCTTCCTCGGGGGAGATGGATCGCACCATTCGTCTTTTCAGAAAGAGGCTTGCCGAGACTGAGCGCCGTGAGATGTTCCGTCTCTGGGAAAGCACAGATCCCCAGTGCTGTTGTGCCTGTAGGTAGGGTGCCAAGGGGCGGTGAAGAGCAGCAAGAGCTTTCAGGGCTGGGCCCTTCCTCGGGGGAGATGGATCCGACCGTTCGCCTTTTCAGAAAGAGGCTTGCCGAGACTGAGCCCCGTGAGATGTTCCGTCTCTGGGAAAGCACAGATCCCCAGTGCTGTTGTGCCTGTAGGTAGGGTGCCAAGGGGCGGTGAAGAGCAGCAAGAGCTTTCAGGGCTGGGCCCTTCCTCGTGGGAGAAGGATCCGACCGTTCGCCTTTTCAGAAAGAGGCTTGCCGAGACTGAGCCCCGTGAGATGTTCCGTCTCTGGGAAAGCACAGATCCCCAGTGCTGTTGTGCCTGTAGGTAGGGTGCCAAGGGGCGGTGAAGAGCAGCAAGAGCTTTCAGGGCTGGGCCCTTCCTCGGGGGAGATGGATCGCACCGTTCGTCTTTTCAGAAAGAGGCTTGCCGAGACTGAGCCCCGTGAGATGTTCCGTCTCTGGGAAAGCACAGATCCCCAGTGCTGTTGTGCCTGTAGGTAGGGTGCCAAGGGGCGGTGAAGAGCAGCAAGAGCTTTCAGGGCTGGGCCCTTCCTCGGGGGAGATGGATCGCACCATTCGTCTTTTCAGAAAGAGGCTTGCCGAGACTGAGCGCCGTGAGATGTTCCGTCTCTGGGAAAGCACAGATCCCCAGTGCTGTTGTGCCTGTAGGTAGGGTGCCAAGGGACGGTGAAGAGCAGCAAGAGCTTTCAGGGCTGGGCCCTTCCTCGTGGGAGAAGGATCCGACCGTTCGCCTTTTCAGAAAGAGGCTTGCCGAGACTGAGCCCCGTGAGATGTTCCGTCTCTGGGAAAGCACAGATCCCCAGTGCTGTTGTGCCTGTAGGTAGGGTGCCAAGGGGCGGTGAACAGCAGCAAGAGCTTTCAGGGCTGGGCCCTTCCTCGTGGGAGAAGGATCCGACCGTTCGCCTTTTCCAGAAAAAAGAGGCTCTGCCGAGGCGTAGCGCCACGAGATGTTCCGTCTCTGGGAAAGCACAGATCCCCAGTGCTGTTGTGCCTGTAGGTAGGGTGCCAAGGGACGGTGAAGAGCAGCAAGAGGTTTCAGGGCTGGGCCCTTCCTCGGGGGAGAAGGATCCGACCGTTCGCCTTTTCAGAAAGAGGCTTGCCGAGACTGAGCCCCGTGAGATGTTCCGTCTCTGGGAAAGCACAGATCCCCAGTGCTGTTGTGCCTGTAGGTAGGGCCACAAGGGACGGTGAAGAGCAGCAAGAGCTTTCAGGGCTGGGCCCTTCCTCGTGGGAGAAGGATCCGACCGTTCGCCTTTTCAGAAAGAGGCTTGCCGAGACTGAGCCCCGTGAGATGTTCCGTCTCTGGGAAAGCACAGATCCCCAGTGCTGTTGTGCCTGTAGGTAGGGTGCCAAGGGGCGGTGAAGAGCAGCAAGAGCTTTCAGGGCTGGGCCCTTCCTCGTGGGAGAAGGATCCGACCGTTCGCCTTTTCCAAAAAAAAGAGGCTCTGCCGAGACTGTGCGCCGTGAGATGTTCAGTCTCTGGGAAAGCACAGATCCCCAGTGCTGTTGTGCCTGTAGGTAGGGTGCCAAGGGGCGGTGAAGAGCAGCAAGAGCTTTCAGGGCTGGGCCCTTCCTCGTGGGAGAAGGATCCGACCGTTCGCCTTTTCAGAAAGAGGCTTGCCGAGACTGAGCCCCGTGAGATGTTCCGTCTCTGGGAAAGCACAGATCCCCAGTGCTGTTGTGCCTGTAGGTAGGGTGCCAAGGGACAGTGAAGAGCAGCAAGAGCTTTCAGGGCTGGGCCCTTCCTCGTGGGAGAAGGATCCGACCGTTCGCCTTTTCCAAAAAAAAGAGGCTCTGCCGAGGCGTAGCGCCACGAGATGTTCCGTCTCTGGGAAAGCACAGATCCCCAGTGCTGTTGTGCCTGTAGGTAGGGTGCCAAGGGACAGTGAAGAGCAGCAAGAGCTTTCAGGGCTGGGCCCTTCCTCGTGGGAGAAGGATCCGACCGTTCGCCTTTTCCAAAAAAAAGAGGCTCTGCCGAGGCGTAGCGCCACGAGATGTTCCGTCTCTGGGAAAGCACAGATCCCCAGTGCTGTTGTGCCTGTAGGTAGGGCCACAAGGGACGGTGAAGAGCAGCAAGAGCTTTCAGGGCTGGGCCCTTCCTCGTGGGAGAAGGATCCGACCGTTCGCCTTTTCAGAAAGAGGCTTGCCGAGACTGAGCCCCGTGAGATGTTCCGTCTCTGGGAAAGCACAGATCCCCAGTGCTGTTGTGCCTGTAGGTAGGCTGCCAAGGGACGGTGAAGAGCAGCAAGAGCTTTCAGGGCTGGGCCCTTCCTCGTGGGAGAAGGATCCGACCGTTCGCCTTTTCAGAAAGAGGCTTGCCGAGACTGAGCCCCGTGAGATGTTCCGTCTCTGGGAAAGCACAGATCCCCAGTGCTGTTGTGCCTGTAGGTAGGGTGCCAAGGGACGGTGAAGAGCAGCAAGAGCTTTCAGGGCTGGGCCCTTCCTCGTGGGAGAAGGATCCGACCGTTCGCCTTTTCAGAAAGAGGCTTGCCGAGACTGAGCCCCGTGAGATGTTCCGTCTCTGGGAAAGCACAGATCCCCAGTGCTGTTGTGCCTGTAGGTAGGGTGCCAAGGGGCGGTGAAGAGCAGCAAGAGCTTTCAGGGCTGGGCCCTTCCTCGGGGGAGATGGATCGCACCATTCGTCTTTTCAGAAAGAGGCTTGCCGAGACTGAGCGCCGTGAGATGTTCCGTCTCTGGGAAAGCACAGATCCCCAGTGCTGTTGTGCCTGTAGGTAGGGTGCCAAGGGGCGGTGAAGAGCAGCAAGAGCTTTCAGGGCTGGGCCCTTCCTCGGGGGAGATGGATCCGACCGTTCGCCTTTTCAGAAAGAGGCTTGCCGAGACTGAGCCCCGTGAGATGTTCCGTCTCTGGGAAAGCACAGATCCCCAGTGCTGTTGTGCCTGTAGGTAGGGTGCCAAGGGGCGGTGAAGAGCAGCAAGAGCTTTCAGGGCTGGGCCCTTCCTCGTGGGAGAAGGATCCGACCGTTCGCCTTTTCAGAAAGAGGCTTGCCGAGACTGAGCCCCGTGAGATGTTCCGTCTCTGGGAAAGCACAGATCCCCAGTGCTGTTGTGCCTGTAGGTAGGGTGCCAAGGGGCGGTGAAGAGCAGCAAGAGCTTTCAGGGCTGGGCCCTTCCTCGGGGGAGATGGATCGCACCGTTCGTCTTTTCAGAAAGAGGCTTGCCGAGACTGAGCCCCGTGAGATGTTCCGTCTCTGGGAAAGCACAGATCCCCAGTGCTGTTGTGCCTGTAGGTAGGGTGCCAAGGGGCGGTGAAGAGCAGCAAGAGCTTTCAGGGCTGGGCCCTTCCTCGGGGGAGATGGATCGCACCATTCGTCTTTTCAGAAAGAGGCTTGCCGAGACTGAGCGCCGTGAGATGTTCCGTCTCTGGGAAAGCACAGATCCCCAGTGCTGTTGTGCCTGTAGGTAGGGTGCCAAGGGACGGTGAAGAGCAGCAAGAGCTTTCACGGCTGGGCCCTTCCTCGTGGGAGAAGGATCCGACCGTTCGCCTTTTCAGAAAGAGGCTTGCCGAGACTGAGCCCCGTGAGATGTTCCGTCTCTGGGAAAGCACAGATCCCCAGTGCTGTTGTGCCTGTAGGTAGGGTGCCAAGGGGCGGTGAACAGCAGCAAGAGCTTTCAGGGCTGGGCCCTTCCTCGTGGGAGAAGGATCCGACCGTTCGCCTTTTCCAGAAAAAAGAGGCTCTGCCGAGGCGTAGCGCCACGAGATGTTCCGTCTCTGGGAAAGCACAGATCCCCAGTGCTGTTGTGCCTGTAGGTAGGGTGCCAAGGGACGGTGAAGAGCAGCAAGAGGTTTCAGGGCTGGGCCCTTCCTCGGGGGAGAAGGATCCGACCGTTCGCCTTTTCAGAAAGAGGCTTGCCGAGACTGAGCCCCGTGAGATGTTCCGTCTCTGGGAAAGCACAGATCCCCAGTGCTGTTGTGCCTGTAGGTAGGGTGCCAAGGGACGGTGAAGAGCAGCAAGAGGTTTCAGGGCTGGGCCCTTCCTCGGGGGAGAAGGATCCGACCGTTCGCCTTTTCAGAAAGAGGCTTGCCGAGACTGAGCCCCGTGAGATGTTCCGTCTCTGGGAAAGCACAGATCCCCAGTGCTGTTGTGCCTGTAGGTAGGGTGCCAAGGGGCGGTGAAGAGCAGCAAGAGCTTTCAGGGCTGGGCCCTTCGTCGTGGGAGAAGGATCCGACCGTTCGCCTTTTCAGAAAGAGGATTGCCGAGACTGAGCCCCGTGAGATGTTCCGTCTCTGGGAAAGCACAGATCCCCAGTGCTGTTGTGCCTGTAGGTAGGGTGCCAAGGGACGGTGAACAGCAGCAAGAGCTTTCAGGGCTGGGCCCTTCGTCGTGGGAGAAGGATCGCACCGTTCGCCTTTTCAGAAAGAGGCTTGCCGAGACTGAGCCCCGTGAGATGTTCCGTCTCTGGGAAAGCACAGATCCCCAGTGCTGTTGTGCCTGTAGGTAGGGTGCCAAGGGGCGGTGAAGAGCAGCAAGAGCTTTCAGGGCTGGGCCCTTCCTCGTGGGAGAAGGATCCGACCGTTCGCCTTTTCAGAAAGAGGCTTGCCAAGACTGAGCGCCGTGAGATATTCCGTCTCTGGGAAAGCACAGATCCCCAGTGCTGTTGTGCCTGTAGGTAGGGTGCCAAGGGGCGGTGAAGAGCAGCAAGAGCTTTCAGGGCTGGGCCCTTCCTCGTGGGAGAAGGATCCGACCGTTCGCCTTTTCAGAAAGAGGCTTGCCGAGACTGAGCCCCGTGAGATGTTCCGTCTCTGGGAAAGCACAGATCCCCAGTGCTGTTGTGCCTGTAGGTAGGGTGCCAAGGGACGGTGAAGAGCAGCAAGAGCTTTCAGGGCTGGGCCCTTCCTCGTGGGAGAAGGATCCGACCGTTCGCCTTTTCAGAAAGAGGCTTGCCGAGACTGAGCCCCGTGAGATGTTCCGTCTCTGGGAAAGCACAGATCCCCAGTGCTGTTGTGCCTGTAGGTAGGGTGCCAAGGGACAGTGAAGAGCAGCAAGAGCTTTCAGGGCTGGGCCCTTCCTCGTGGGAGAAGGATCCGACCGTTCGCCTTTTCCAAAAAAAAGAGGCTCTGCCGAGGCGTAGCGCCACGAGATGTTCCGTCTCTGGGAAAGCACAGATCCCCAGTGCTGTTGTGCCTGTAGGTAGGGTGCCAAGGGACAGTGAAGAGCAGCAAGAGCTTTCAGGGCTGGGCCCTTCCTCGTGGGAGAAGGATCCGACCGTTCGCCTTTTCCAAAAAAAAGAGGCTCTGCCGAGGTGTAGCGCCACGAGATGTTCCGTCTCTGGGAAAGCACAGATCCCCAGTGCTGTTGTGCCTGTAGGTAGGGCCACAAGGGACGGTGAAGAGCAGCAAGAGCTTTCAGGGCTGGGCCCTTCCTCGTGGGAGAAGGATCCGACCGTTCGCCTTTTCAGAAAGAGGCTTGCCGAGACTGAGCCCCGTGAGATGTTCCGTCTCTGAGAAAGCACAGATCCCCAGTGCTGTTGTGCCTGTAGGTAGGGTGCCAAGGGGCGGTGAAGAGCAGCAAGAGCTTTCAGGGCTGGGCCCTTCCTCGTGGGAGAAGGATCCGACCGTTCGCCTTTTCCAAAAAAAAGAGGCTCTGCCGAGACTGTGCGCCGTGAGATGTTCAGTCTCTGGGAAAGCACAGATCCCCAGTGCTGTTGTGCCTGTAGGTAGGGTGCCAAGGGGCGGTGAAGAGCAGCAAGAGCTTTCAGGGCTGGGCCCTTCGTCGTGGGAGAAGGATCCGACCGTTCACCTTTTCAGAAAGAGGCTTGCCGAGACTGAGCCCCGTGAGATGTTCCGTCTCTGGGAAAGCACAGATCCCCAGTGCTGTTGTGCCTGTAGGTAGGGTGCCAAGGGGCGGTGAAGAGCAGCAAGAGCTTTCAGGGCTGGGCCCTTCCTCGTGGGAGAAGGATCCGACCGTTCGCCTTTTCAGAAAGAGGCTTGCCGAGACTGAGCGCCGTGAGATGTTCCGTCTCTGGGAAAGCACAGATCCCCAGTGCTGTTGTGCCTGTAGGTAGGGTGCCAAGGAACGGTGAACAGCAGCAAGAGCTTTCAGGGCTGGGCCCTTCGTCGTGGGAGAAGGATCGCACCGTTCGTCTTTTCAGAAAGAGGCTTGCCGAGACTGAGCCCCGTGAGATGTTCCGTCTCTGGGAAAGCACAGATCCCCAGTGCTGTTGTGCCTGTAGGTAGGGTGCCAAGGGGCGGTGAAGAGCAGCAAGAGCTTTCAGGGCTGGGCCCTTCCTCGTGGGAGAAGGATCCGACCGTTCGCCTTTTCAGAAAGAGGCTTGCCAAGACTGAGCGCCGTGAGATATTCCGTCTCTGGGAAAGCACAGATCCCCAGTGCTGTTGTGCCTGTAGGTAGGGTGCCAAGGGACGGTGAAGAGCAGCAAGAGCTTTCAGGGCTGGGCCCTTCCTCGGGGGAGAAGGATCCGACCGTTCGCCTTTTCAGAAAGAGGCTTGCCGAGACTGAGCCCCGTGAGATATTCCGTCTCTGGGAAAGCACAGATCCCCAGTGCTGTTGTGCCTGTAGGTAGGGTGCCAAGGGGCGGTGAAGAGCAGCAAGAGCTTTCAGGGCTGGGCCCTTCCTCGTGGGAGAAGGATCCGACCGTTCGCCTTTTCCAGAAAAAAGACGCTCTGCCGAGGCGTAGCGCCACGAGATGTTCCGTCTGTGGGAAAGCACAGATCCCCAGTGCTGTTGTGCCTGTAGGTAGGGCCACAAGGGACGGTGAAGAGCAGCAAGAGCTTTCAGGGCTGGGCCCTTCCTCGTGGGAAAAGGAGCCGACCGTTCGCCTTTTCAGAAAGAGGCTTGCCGAGACTGAGCGCCGTGAGATGTTCCGTCTCTGGGAAAGCACAGATCCCCAGTGCTGTTGTGCCTGTAGGTAGGGTGCCAAGGGGCGGTGAAGAGCAGCAAGAGCTTTCAGGGCTGGGCCCTTCCTCGTGGGACAAGTATCCGACCGTTCGCCTTTTCAGAAAGAGGCTTGCCGAGACTGAGCCCCGTGAGATGTTCCGTCTCTGGGAAAGCACAGATCCCCAGTGCTGTTGTGCCTGTAGGTAGGGTGCCAAGGGACAGTGAAGAGCAGCAAGAGCTTTCAGGGCTGGGCCCTTCCTCGTGGGAGAAGGATCCGACCGTTCGCCTTTTCCAAAAAAAAGAGGCTCTGCCGAGGCGTAGCGCCACGAGATGTTCCGTCTCTGGGAAAGCACAGATCCCCAGTGCTGTTGTGCCTGTAGGTAGGGCCACAAGGGACGGTGAAGAGCAGCAAGAGCTTTCAGGGCTGGGCCCTTCCTCGTGGGAGAAGGATCCGACCGTTCGCCTTTTCAGAAAGAGGCTTGCCGAGACTGAGCCCCGTGAGATGTTCCGTCTCTGGGAAAGCACAGATCCCCAGTGCTGTTGTGCCTGTAGGTAGGGTGCCAAGGGACGGTGAAGAGCAGCAAGAGCTTTCAGGGCTGGGCCCTTCCTCGTGGGAGAAGGATCCGACCGTTCGCCTTTTCAGAAAGAGGCTTGCCAAGACTGAGCGCCGTGAGATGTTCCGTCTCTGGGAAAGCACAGATCCCCAGTGCTGTTGTGCCTGTAGGTAGGGTGCCAAGGGGCGGTGAAGAGCAGCAAGAGCTTTCAGGGCTGGGCCCTTCGTCGTGGGAGAAGGATCCGACCGTTCGCCTTTTCAGAAAGAGGATTGCCGAGACTGAGCCCCGTGAGATGTTCCGTCTCTGGGAAAGCACAGATCCCCAGTGCTGTTGTGCCTGTAGGTAGGGTGCCAAGGGGCGGTGAAGAGCAGCAAGAGCTTTCAGGGCTGGGCCCTTCGTCGTGGGAGAAGGATCGCACCGTTCGTCTTTTCAGAAAGAGGCTTGCCGAGACTGAGCCCCGTGAGATGTTCCGTCTCTGGGAAAGCACAGATCCCCAGTGCTGTTGTGCCTGTAGGTAGGGTGCCAAGGGGCGGTGAAGAGCAGCAAGAGCTTTCAGGGCTGGGCCCTTCCTCGTGGGAGAAGGATCCGACCGTTCGCCTTTTCAGAAAGAGGCTTGCCAAGACTGAGCGCCGTGAGATATTCCGTCTCTGGGAAAGCACAGATCCCCAGTGCTGTTGTGCCTGTAGGTAGGGTGCCAAGGGGCGGTGAAGAGCAGCAAGAGCTTTCAGGGCTGGGCCCTTCCTCGTGGGAGAAGGATCCGACCGTTCGCCTTTTCAGAAAGAGGCTTGCCGAGACTGAGCCCCGTGAGATGTTCCGTCTCTGGGAAAGCACAGATCCCCAGTGCTGTTGTGCCTGTAGGTAGGGTGCCAAGGGACGGTGAAGAGCAGCAAGAGCTTTCAGGGCTGGGCCCTTCCTCGTGGGAGAAGGATCCGACCGTTCGCCTTTTCAGAAAGAGGCTTGCCGAGACTGAGCCCCGTGAGATGTTCCGTCTCTGGGAAAGCACAGATCCCCAGTGCTGTTGTGCCTGTAGGTAGGGTGCCAAGGGACGGTGAAGAGCAGCAAGAGCTTTCAGGGCTGGGCCCTTCCTCGGGGGAGAAGGATCCGACCGTTCGCCTTTTCCAAACAAAAGAGGCTCTGCCGAGGCGTAGCGCCACGAGATGTTCCGTCTCTGGGAAAGCACAGATCCCCAGTGCTGTTGTGCCTGTAGGTAGGGTGCCAAGGGACAGTGAAGAGCAGCAAGAGCTTTCAGGGCTGGGCCCTTCCTCGTGGGAGAAGGATCCGACCGTTCGCCTTTTCCAAAAAAAAGAGGCTCTGCCGAGGCGTAGCGCCACGAGATGTTCCGTCTCTGGGAAAGCACAGATCCCCAGTGCTGTTGTGCCTGTAGGTAGGGCCACAAGGGACGGTGAAGAGCAGCAAGAGCTTTCAGGGCTGGGCCCTTCCTCGTGGGAAAAGGAGCCGACCGTTCGCCTTTTCAGAAAGAGGCTTGCCGAGACTGAGCGCCGTGAGATGTTCCGTCTCTGGGAAAGCACAGATCCCCAGTGCTGTTGTGCCTGTAGGTAGGGTGCCAAGGGGCGGTGAAGAGCAGCAAGAGCTTTCAGGGCTGGGCCCTTCCTCGTGGGACAAGTATCCGACCGTTCGCCTTTTCAGAAAGAGGCTTGCCGAGACTGAGCGCCGTGAGATGTTCCGTCTCTGGGAAAGCACAGATCCCCAGTGCTGTTGTGCCTGTAGGTAGGGTGCCAAGGGACAGTGAAGAGCAGCAAGAGCTTTCAGGGCTGGGCCCTTCCTCGTGGGAGAAGGATCCGACCGTTCGCCTTTTCCAAAAAAAAGAGGCTCTGCCGAGACTGAGCGCCGTGAGATGTTCCGTCTCTGGGAAAGCACAGATCCCCAGTGCTGTTGTGCCTGTAGGTAGGGTGCCAAGGGACAGTGAAGAGCAGCAAGAGCTTTCAGGGCTGGGCCCTTCCTCGTGGGAGAAGGATCCGACCGTTCGCCTTTTCCAAAAAAAAGAGGCTCTGCCGAGACTGTGCGCCGTGAGATGTTCAGTCTCTGGGAAAGCACAGATCCCCAGTGCTGTTGTGCCTGTAGGTAGGGTGCCAAGGGGCGGTGAAGAGCAGCAAGAGCTTTCAGGGCTGGGCCCTTCCTCGTGGGAGAAGGATCCGACCGTTCACCTTTTCAGAAAGAGGCTTGCCGAGACTGAGCCCCGTGAGATGTTCAGTCTCTGGGAAAGCACAGATCCCCAGTGCTGTTGTGCCTGTAGGTAGGGCCACAAGGGACGGTGAAGAGCAGCAAGAGCTTTCAGGGCTGGGCCCTTCCTCGTGGGAGAAGGATCCGACCGTTCGCCTTTTCAGAAAGAGGCTTGCCGAGACTGAGCCCCGTGAGATGTTCCGTCTCTGAGAAAGCACAGATCCCCAGTGCTGTTGTGCCTGTAGGTAGGGTGCCAAGGGGCGGTGAAGAGCAGCAAGAGCTTTCAGGGCTGGGCCCTTCCTCGTGGGAGAAGGATCCGACCGTTCGCCTTTTCCAAAAAAAAGAGGCTCTGCCGAGACTGTGCGCCGTGAGATGTTCAGTCTCTGGGAAAGCACAGATCCCCAGTGCTGTTGTGCCTGTAGGTAGGGTGCCAAGGGGCGGTGAAGAGCAGCAAGAGCTTTCAGGGCTGGGCCCTTCGTCGTGGGAGAAGGATCCGACCGTTCACCTTTTCAGAAAGAGGCTTGCCGAGACTGAGCCCCGTGAGATGTTCCGTCTCTGGGAAAGCACAGATCCCCAGTGCTGTTGTGCCTGTAGGTAGGGTGCCAAGGGGCGGTGAAGAGCAGCAAGAGCTTTCAGGGCTGGGCCCTTCCTCGTGGGAGAAGGATCCGACCGTTCGCCTTTTCAGAAAGAGGCTTGCCGAGACTGAGCGCCGTGAGATGTTCCGTCTCTGGGAAAGCACAGATCCCCAGTGCTGTTGTGCCTGTAGGTAGGGTGCCAAGGAACGGTGAACAGCAGCAAGAGCTTTCAGGGCTGGGCCCTTCGTCGTGGGAGAAGGATCGCACCGTTCGTCTTTTCAGAAAGAGGCTTGCCGAGACTGAGCCCCGTGAGATGTTCCGTCTCTGGGAAAGCACAGATCCCCAGTGCTGTTGTGCCTGTAGGTAGGGTGCCAAGGGGCGGTGAAGAGCAGCAAGAGCTTTCAGGGCTGGGCCCTTCCTCGTGGGAGAAGGATCCGACCGTTCGCCTTTTCAGAAAGAGGCTTGCCAAGACTGAGCGCCGTGAGATATTCCGTCTCTGGGAAAGCACAGATCCCCAGTGCTGTTGTGCCTGTAGGTAGGGTGCCAAGGGACGGTGAAGAGCAGCAAGAGCTTTCAGGGCTGGGCCCTTCCTCGGGGGAGAAGGATCCGACCGTTCGCCTTTTCAGAAAGAGGCTTGCCGAGACTGAGCCCCGTGAGATATTCCGTCTCTGGGAAAGCACAGATCCCCAGTGCTGTTGTGCCTGTAGGTAGGGTGCCAAGGGGCGGTGAAGAGCAGCAAGAGCTTTCAGGGCTGGGCCCTTCCTCGTGGGAGAAGGATCCGACCGTTCGCCTTTTCCAGAAAAAAGACGCTCTGCCGAGGCGTAGCGCCACGAGATGTTCCGTCTGTGGGAAAGCACAGATCCCCAGTGCTGTTGTGCCTGTAGGTAGGGCCACAAGGGACGGTGAAGAGCAGCAAGAGCTTTCAGGGCTGGGCCCTTCCTCGTGGGAAAAGGAGCCGACCGTTCGCCTTTTCAGAAAGAGGCTTGCCGAGACTGAGCGCCGTGAGATGTTCCGTCTCTGGGAAAGCACAGATCCCCAGTGCTGTTGTGCCTGTAGGTAGGGTGCCAAGGGGCGGTGAAGAGCAGCAAGAGCTTTCAGGGCTGGGCCCTTCCTCGTGGGACAAGTATCCGACCGTTCGCCTTTTCAGAAAGAGGCTTGCCGAGACTGAGCCCCGTGAGATGTTCCGTCTCTGGGAAAGCACAGATCCCCAGTGCTGTTGTGCCTGTAGGTAGGGTGCCAAGGGACAGTGAAGAGCAGCAAGAGCTTTCAGGGCTGGGCCCTTCCTCGTGGGAGAAGGATCCGACCGTTCGCCTTTTCCAAAAAAAAGAGGCTCTGCCGAGGCGTAGCGCCACGAGATGTTCCGTCTCTGGGAAAGCACAGATCCCCAGTGCTGTTGTGCCTGTAGGTAGGGCCACAAGGGACGGTGAAGAGCAGCAAGAGCTTTCAGGGCTGGGCCCTTCCTCGTGGGAGAAGGATCCGACCGTTCGCCTTTTCAGAAAGAGGCTTGCCGAGACTGAGCCCCGTGAGATGTTCCGTCTCTGGGAAAGCACAGATCCCCAGTGCTGTTGTGCCTGTAGGTAGGGTGCCAAGGGACGGTGAAGAGCAGCAAGAGCTTTCAGGGCTGGGCCCTTCCTCGTGGGAGAAGGATCCGACCGTTCGCCTTTTCAGAAAGAGGCTTGCCAAGACTGAGCGCCGTGAGATGTTCCGTCTCTGGGAAAGCACAGATCCCCAGTGCTGTTGTGCCTGTAGGTAGGGTGCCAAGGGGCGGTGAAGAGCAGCAAGAGCTTTCAGGGCTGGGCCCTTCGTCGTGGGAGAAGGATCCGACCGTTCGCCTTTTCAGAAAGAGGATTGCCGAGACTGAGCCCCGTGAGATGTTCCGTCTCTGGGAAAGCACAGATCCCCAGTGCTGTTGTGCCTGTAGGTAGGGTGCCAAGGGGCGGTGAAGAGCAGCAAGAGCTTTCAGGGCTGGGCCCTTCGTCGTGGGAGAAGGATCGCACCGTTCGTCTTTTCAGAAAGAGGCTTGCCGAGACTGAGCCCCGTGAGATGTTCCGTCTCTGGGAAAGCACAGATCCCCAGTGCTGTTGTGCCTGTAGGTAGGGTGCCAAGGGGCGGTGAAGAGCAGCAAGAGCTTTCAGGGCTGGGCCCTTCCTCGTGGGAGAAGGATCCGACCGTTCGCCTTTTCAGAAAGAGGCTTGCCAAGACTGAGCGCCGTGAGATATTCCGTCTCTGGGAAAGCACAGATCCCCAGTGCTGTTGTGCCTGTAGGTAGGGTGCCAAGGGGCGGTGAAGAGCAGCAAGAGCTTTCAGGGCTGGGCCCTTCCTCGTGGGAGAAGGATCCGACCGTTCGCCTTTTCAGAAAGAGGCTTGCCGAGACTGAGCCCCGTGAGATGTTCCGTCTCTGGGAAAGCACAGATCCCCAGTGCTGTTGTGCCTGTAGGTAGGGTGCCAAGGGACGGTGAAGAGCAGCAAGAGCTTTCAGGGCTGGGCCCTTCCTCGTGGGAGAAGGATCCGACCGTTCGCCTTTTCAGAAAGAGGCTTGCCGAGACTGAGCCCCGTGAGATGTTCCGTCTCTGGGAAAGCACAGATCCCCAGTGCTGTTGTGCCTGTAGGTAGGGTGCCAAGGGACGGTGAAGAGCAGCAAGAGCTTTCAGGGCTGGGCCCTTCCTCGGGGGAGAAGGATCCGACCGTTCGCCTTTTCCAAACAAAAGAGGCTCTGCCGAGGCGTAGCGCCACGAGATGTTCCGTCTCTGGGAAAGCACAGATCCCCAGTGCTGTTGTGCCTGTAGGTAGGGTGCCAAGGGACAGTGAAGAGCAGCAAGAGCTTTCAGGGCTGGGCCCTTCCTCGTGGGAGAAGGATCCGACCGTTCGCCTTTTCCAAAAAAAAGAGGCTCTGCCGAGGCGTAGCGCCACGAGATGTTCCGTCTCTGGGAAAGCACAGATCCCCAGTGCTGTTGTGCCTGTAGGTAGGGCCACAAGGGACGGTGAAGAGCAGCAAGAGCTTTCAGGGCTGGGCCCTTCCTCGTGGGAAAAGGAGCCGACCGTTCGCCTTTTCAGAAAGAGGCTTGCCGAGACTGAGCGCCGTGAGATGTTCCGTCTCTGGGAAAGCACAGATCCCCAGTGCTGTTGTGCCTGTAGGTAGGGTGCCAAGGGGCGGTGAAGAGCAGCAAGAGCTTTCAGGGCTGGGCCCTTCCTCGTGGGACAAGTATCCGACCGTTCGCCTTTTCAGAAAGAGGCTTGCCGAGACTGAGCGCCGTGAGATGTTCCGTCTCTGGGAAAGCACAGATCCCCAGTGCTGTTGTGCCTGTAGGTAGGGTGCCAAGGGACAGTGAAGAGCAGCAAGAGCTTTCAGGGCTGGGCCCTTCCTCGTGGGAGAAGGATCCGACCGTTCGCCTTTTCCAAAAAAAAGAGGCTCTGCCGAGACTGAGCGCCGTGAGATGTTCCGTCTCTGGGAAAGCACAGATCCCCAGTGCTGTTGTGCCTGTAGGTAGGGTGCCAAGGGACAGTGAAGAGCAGCAAGAGCTTTCAGGGCTGGGCCCTTCCTCGTGGGAGAAGGATCCGACCGTTCGCCTTTTCCAAAAAAAAGAGGCTCTGCCGAGACTGTGCGCCGTGAGATGTTCAGTCTCTGGGAAAGCACAGATCCCCAGTGCTGTTGTGCCTGTAGGTAGGGTGCCAAGGGGCGGTGAAGAGCAGCAAGAGCTTTCAGGGCTGGGCCCTTCCTCGTGGGAGAAGGATCCGACCGTTCACCTTTTCAGAAAGAGGCTTGCCGAGACTGAGCCCCGTGAGATGTTCAGTCTCTGGGAAAGCACAGATCCCCAGTGCTGTTGTGCCTGTAGGTAGGGCCACAAGGGACGGTGAAGAGCAGCAAGAGCTTTCAGGGCTGGGCCCTTCCTCGTGGGAGAAGGATCCGACCGTTCGCCTTTTCAGAAAGAGGCTTGCCGAGACTGAGCCCCGTGAGATATTCCGTCTCTGGGAAAGCACAGATCCCCAGTGCTGTTGTGCCTGTAGGTAGGGTGCCAAGGGACGGTGAAGAGCAGCAAGAGCTTTCAGGGCTGGGCCCTTCCTCGTGGGAGAAGGATCCGACCGTTCGCCTTTTCAGAAAGAGGCTTGCCGAGACTGAGCCCCGTGAGATATTCCGTCTCTGGGAAAGCACAGATCCCCAGTGCTGTTGTGCCTGTAGGTAGGGTGCCAAGGGACGGTGAAGAGCAGCAAGAGCTTTCAGGGCTGGGCCCTTCCTCGTGGGAGAAGGATCCGACCGTTCGCCTTTTCAGAAAGAGGCTTGCCGAGACTGAGCCCCGTGAGATGTTCCGTCTCTGGGAAAGCACAGATCCCCAGTGCTGTTGTGCCTGTAGGTAGGGTGCCAAGGGGCGGTGAAGAGCAGCAAGAGCTTTCAGGGCTGGGCCCTTCCTCGGGGGAGATGGATCGCACCGTTCGTCTTTTCAGAAAGAGGCTTGCCGAGACTGAGCGCCGTGAGATGTTCCGTCTCTGGGAAAGCACAGATCCCCAGTGCTGTTGTGCCTGTAGGTAGGGTGCCAAGGGACGGTGAAGAGCAGCAAGAGCTTTCAGGGCTGGGCCCTTCCTCGGGGGAGATGGATCGCACGGTTCGTCTTTTCAGAAAGAGGCTTGCCGAGACTGAGCGCCGTGAGATGTTCCGTCTCTGGGAAAGCACAGATCCCCAGTGCTGTTGTGCCTGTAGGTAGGGTGCCAAGGGACGGTGAAGAGCAGCAAGAGCTTTCAGGGCTGGGCCCTTCCTCGTGGGAGAAGGATCCGACCGTTCGCCTTTTCAGAAAGAGGCTTGCCGAGACTGAGCCCCGTGAGATGTTCCGTCTCTGGGAAAGCACAGATCCCCAGTGCTGTTGTGCCTGTAGGTAGGGTGCCAAGGGACGGTGAACAGCAGCAAGAGCTTTCAGGGCTGGGCCCTTCCTCGTGGGAGAAGGATCCGACCGTTCGCCTTTTCAGAAAGAGGCTTGCCGAGACTGAGCCCCGTGAGATGTTCCGTCTCTGGGAAAGCACAGATCCCCAGTGCTGTTGTGCCTGTAGGTAGGGTGCCAAGGGGCGGTGAAGAGCAGCAAGAGCTTTCAGGGCTGGGCCCTTCCTCGTGGGAGAAGGATCCGACCGTTCGCCTTTTCCAGAAAAAAGAGGCTCTGCCGAGACTGAGCCCCGTGAGATGTTCCGTCTCTGGGAAAGCACAGATCCCCAGTGCTGTTGTGCCTGTAGGTAGGGTGCCAAGGGACGGTGAACAGCAGCAAGAGCTTTCAGGGCTGGGCCCTTCCTCGTGGGAGAAGGATCCGACCGTTCGCCTTTTCCAGAAAAAAGAGGCTCTGCCGAGGCGTAGCGCCACGAGATGTTCCGTCTCTGGGAAAGCACAGATCCCCAGTGCTGTTGTGCCTGTAGGTAGGGTGCCAAGGGACGGTGAAGAGCAGCAAGAGCTTTCAGGGCTGGGCCCTTCCTCGTGGGAGAAGGATCCGACCGTTCGCCTTTTCAGAAAGAGGCTTGCCGAGACTGAGCCCCGTGAGATGTTCCGTCTCTGGGAAAGCACAGATCCCCAGTGCTGTTGTGCCTGTAGGTAGGGTGCCAAGGGGCGGTGAAGAGCAGCAAGAGCTTTCAGGGCTGGGCCCTTCCTCGGGGGAGATGGATCGCACCATTCGTCTTTTCAGAAAGAGGCTTGCCGAGACTGAGCGCCGTGAGATGTTCCGTCTCTGGGAAAGCACAGATCCCCAGTGCTGTTGTGCCTGTAGGTAGGGTGCCAAGGGACGGTGAAGAGCAGCAAGAGCTTTCAGGGCTGGGCCCTTCCTCGTGGGAGAAGGATCCGACCGTTCGCCTTTTCAGAAAGAGGCTTGCCGAGACTGAGCCCCGTGAGATGTTCCGTCTCTGGGAAAGCACAGATCCCCAGTGCTGTTGTGCCTGTAGGTAGGGTGCCAAGGGGCGGTGAAGAGCAGCAAGAGCTTTCAGGGCTGGGCCCTTCCTCGGGGGAGATGGATCGCACCATTCGTCTTTTCAGAAAGAGGCTTGCCGAGACTGAGCGCCGTGAGATGTTCCGTCTCTGGGAAAGCACAGATCCCCAGTGCTGTTGTGCCTGTAGGTAGGGTGCCAAGGGACGGTGAAGAGCAGCAAGAGCTTTCAGGGCTGGGCCCTTCCTCGTGGGAGAAGGATCCGACCGTTCGCCTTTTCAGAAAGAGGCTTGCCGAGACTGAGCCCCGTGAGATGTTCCGTCTCTGGGAAAGCACAGATCCCCAGTGCTGTTGTGCCTGTAGGTAGGGTGCCAAGGGGCGGTGAAGAGCAGCAAGAGCTTTCAGGGCTGGGCCCTTCCTCGGGGGAGATGGATCGCACCGTTCGTCTTTTCAGAAAGAGGCTTGCCGAGACTGAGCGCCGTGAGATGTTCCGTCTCTGGGAAAGCACAGATCCCCAGTGCTGTTGTGCCTGTAGGTAGGGTGCCAAGGGACGGTGAAGAGCAGCAAGAGCTTTCAGGGCTGGGCCCTTCCTCGTGGGAGAAGGATCCAACCGTTCGCCTTTTCAGAAAGAGGCTTGCCGAGACTGAGCCCCGTGAGATGTTCCGTCTCTGGGAAAGCACAGATCCCCAGTGCTGTTGTGCCTGTAGGTAGGGTGCCAAGGGACGGTGAACAGCAGCAAGAGCTTTCAGGGCTGGGCCCTTCGTCGTGGGAGAAGGATCGCACCGTTCGTCTTTTCAGAAAGAGGCTTGCCGAGACTGAGCCCCGTGAGATGTTCCGTCTCTGGGAAAGCACAGATCCCCAGTGCTGTTGTGCCTGTAGGTAGGGTGCCAAGGGACAGTGAAGAGCAGCAAGAGCTTTCAGGGCTGGGCCCTTCCTCGTGGGAGAAGGATCCGACCGTTCGCCTTTTCAGAAAGAGGCTTGCCAAGACTGAGCGCCGTGAGATATTCCGTCTCTGGGAAAGCACAGATCCCCAGTGCTGTTGTGCCTGTAGGTAGGGTGCCAAGGGACGGTGAAGAGCAGCAAGAGCTTTCAGGGCTGGGCCCTTCCTCGTGGGAGAAGGATCCGACCGTTCGCCTTTTCCAGAAATAAGAGGCTCTGCCGAGGCGTAGCGCCACGAGATGTTCCGTCTCTGGGAAAGCACAGATCCCCAGTGCTGTTGTGCCTGTAGGTAGGGCCACAAGGGACGGTGAAGAGCAGCAAGAGCTTTCAGGGCTGGGCCCTTCCTCGTGGGAAAAGGAGCCGACCGTTCGCCTTTTCAGAAAGAGGCTTGCCGAGACTGAGCCCCGTGAGATGTTCCGTCTCTGGGAAAGCACAGATCCCCAGTGCTGTTGTGCCTGTAGGTAGGGTGCCAAGGGACGGTGAAGAGCAGCAAGAGCTTTCAGGGCTGGGCCCTTCCTCGTGGGAGAAGGATCCGACCGTTCGCCTTTTCAGAAAGAGGCTTGCCGAGACTGAGCCCCGTGAGATGTTCCGTCTCTGGGAAAGCACAGATCCCCAGTGCTGTTGTGCCTGTAGGTAGGGTGCCAAGGGACAGTGAAGAGCAGCAAGAGCTTTCAGGGCTGGGCCCTTCCTCGTGGGAGAAGGATCCGACCGTTCGCCTTTTCCAAAAAAAAGAGGCTCTGCCGAGGCGTAGCGCCACGAGATGTTCCGTCTCTGGGAAAGCACAGATCCCCAGTGCTGTTGTGCCTGTAGGTAGGGCCACAAGGGACGGTGAAGAGCAGCAAGAGCTTTCAGGGCTGGGCCCTTCCTCGTGGGAGAAGGATCCGACCGTTCGCCTTTTCCAAAAAAAAGAGGCTCTGCCGAGGCGTAGCGCCACGAGATGTTCCGTCTCTGGGAAAGCACAGATCCCCAGTGCTGTTGTGCCTGTAGGTAGGGCCACAAGGGACGGTGAAGAGCAGCAAGAGCTTTCAGGGCTGGGCCCTTCCTCGTGGGAGAAGGATCCGACCGTTCGCCTTTTCAGAAAGAGGCTTGCCGAGACTGAGCCCCGTGAGATGTTCCGTCTCTGAGAAAGCACAGATCCCCAGTGCTGTTGTGCCTGTAGGTAGGGTGCCAAGGGGCGGTGAAGAGCAGCAAGAGCTTTCAGGGCTGGGCCCTTCCTCGTGGGAGAAGGATCCGACCGTTCGCCTTTTCCAAAAAAAAGAGGCTCTGCCGAGACTGTGCGCCGTGAGATGTTCAGTCTCTGGGAAAGCACAGATCCCCAGTGCTGTTGTGCCTGTAGGTAGGGTGCCAAGGGGCGGTGAAGAGCAGCAAGAGCTTTCAGGGCTGGGCCCTTCCTCGTGGGAGAAGGATCCGACCGTTCACCTTTTCAGAAAGAGGCTTGCCGAGACTGAGCCCCGTGAGATGTTCCGTCTCTGGGAAAGCACAGATCCCCAGTGCTGTTGTGCCTGTAGGTAGGGTGCCAAGGGACGGTGAAGAGCAGCAAGAGCTTTCAGGGCTGGGCCCTTCCTCGTGGGAGAAGGATCCGACCGTTCGCCTTTTCAGAAAGAGGCTTGCCGAGACTGAGCCCCGTGAGATGTTCCGTCTCTGGGAAAGCACAGATCCCCAGTGCTGTTGTGCCTGTAGGTAGGGTGCCAAGGGACGGTGAAGAGCAGCAAGAGCTTTCAGGGCTGGGCCCTTCCTCGTGGGAGAAGGATCCGACCGTTCGCCTTTTCAGAAAGAGGCTTGCCGAGACTGAGCCCCGTGAGATGTTCCGTCTGTGGGAAAGCACAGATCCCCAGTGCTGTTGTGCCTGTAGGTAGGGTGCCAAGGGGCGGTGAAGAGCAGCAAGAGCTTTCAGGGCTGGGCCCTTCCTCGGGGGAGATGGATCGCACCGTTCGTCTTTTCAGAAAGAGGCTTGCCGAGACTGAGCGCCGTGAGATGTTCCGTCTCTGGGAAAGCACAGATCCCCAGTGCTGTTGTGCCTGTAGGTAGGGTGCCAAGGGACGGTGAAGAGCAGCAAGAGCTTTCAGGGCTGGGCCCTTCCTCGGGGGAGATGGATCGCACGGTTCGTCTTTTCAGAAAGAGGCTTGCCGAGACTGAGCGCCGTGAGATGTTCCGTCTCTGGGAAAGCACAGATCCCCAGTGCTGTTGTGCCTGTAGGTAGGGTGCCAAGGGACGGTGAAGAGCAGCAAGAGCTTTCAGGGCTGGGCCCTTCCTCGTGGGAGAAGGATCCGACCGTTCGCCTTTTCAGAAAGAGGCTTGCCGAGACTGAGCCCCGTGAGATGTTCCGTCTCTGGGAAAGCACAGATCCCCAGTGCTGTTGTGCCTGTAGGTAGGGTGCCAAGGGACGGTGAACAGCAGCAAGAGCTTTCAGGGCTGGGCCCTTCCTCGTGGGAGAAGTATCCGACCGTTCGCCTTTTCAGAAAGAGGCTTGCCGAGACTGAGCCCCGTGAGATGTTCCGTCTCTGGGAAAGCACAGATCCCCAGTGCTGTTGTGCCTGTAGGTAGGGTGCCAAGGGGCGGTGAAGAGCAGCAAGAGCTTTCAGGGCTGGGCCCTTCCTCGTGGGAGAAGGATCCGACCGTTCGCCTTTTCCAGAAAAAAGAGGCTCTGCCGAGACTGAGCCCCGTGAGATGTTCCGTCTCTGGGAAAGCACAGATCCCCAGTGCTGTTGTGCCTGTAGGTAGGGTGCCAAGGGACGGTGAACAGCAGCAAGAGCTTTCAGGGCTGGGCCCTTCCTCGTGGGAGAAGGATCCGACCGTTCGCCTTTTCCAGAAAAAAGAGGCTCTGCCGAGGCGTAGCGCCACGAGATGTTCCGTCTCTGGGAAAGCACAGATCCCCAGTGCTGTTGTGCCTGTAGGTAGGGTGCCAAGGGACGGTGAAGAGCAGCAAGAGCTTTCAGGGCTGGGCCCTTCCTCGTGGGAGAAGGATCCGACCGTTCGCCTTTTCAGAAAGAGGCTTGCCGAGACTGAGCCCCGTGAGATGTTCCGTCTCTGGGAAAGCACAGATCCCCAGTGCTGTTGTGCCTGTAGGTAGGGTGCCAAGGGGCGGTGAAGAGCAGCAAGAGCTTTCAGGGCTGGGCCCTTCCTCGGGGGAGATGGATCGCACCATTCGTCTTTTCAGAAAGAGGCTTGCCGAGACTGAGCGCCGTGAGATGTTCCGTCTCTGGGAAAGCACAGATCCCCAGTGCTGTTGTGCCTGTAGGTAGGGTGCCAAGGGACGGTGAAGAGCAGCAAGAGCTTTCAGGGCTGGGCCCTTCCTCGTGGGAGAAGGATCCGACCGTTCGCCTTTTCAGAAAGAGGCTTGCCGAGACTGAGCCCCGTGAGATGTTCCGTCTCTGGGAAAGCACAGATCCCCAGTGCTGTTGTGCCTGTAGGTAGGGTGCCAAGGGGCGGTGAAGAGCAGCAAGAGCTTTCAGGGCTGGGCCCTTCCTCGGGGGAGATGGATCGCACCATTCGTCTTTTCAGAAAGAGGCTTGCCGAGACTGAGCGCCGTGAGATGTTCCGTCTCTGGGAAAGCACAGATCCCCAGTGCTGTTGTGCCTGTAGGTAGGGTGCCAAGGGACGGTGAAGAGCAGCAAGAGCTTTCAGGGCTGGGCCCTTCCTCGTGGGAGAAGGATCCGACCGTTCGCCTTTTCAGAAAGAGGCTTGCCGAGACTGAGCCCCGTGAGATGTTCCGTCTCTGGGAAAGCACAGATCCCCAGTGCTGTTGTGCCTGTAGGTAGGGTGCCAAGGGGCGGTGAAGAGCAGCAAGAGCTTTCAGGGCTGGGCCCTTCCTCGGGGGAGATGGATCGCACCGTTCGTCTTTTCAGAAAGAGGCTTGCCGAGACTGAGCGCCGTGAGATGTTCCGTCTCTGGGAAAGCACAGATCCCCAGTGCTGTTGTGCCTGTAGGTAGGGTGCCAAGGGACGGTGAAGAGCAGCAAGAGCTTTCAGGGCTGGGCCCTTCCTCGTGGGAGAAGGATCCGACCGTTCGCCTTTTCAGAAAGAGGCTTGCCGAGACTGAGCCCCGTGAGATGTTCCGTCTCTGGGAAAGCACAGATCCCCAGTGCTGTTGTGCCTGTAGGTAGGGTGCCAAGGGACGGTGAACAGCAGCAAGAGCTTTCAGGGCTGGGCCCTTCGTCGTGGGAGAAGGATCGCACCGTTCGTCTTTTCAGAAAGAGGCTTGCCGAGACTGAGCCCCGTGAGATGTTCCGTCTCTGGGAAAGCACAGATCCCCAGTGCTGTTGTGCCTGTAGGTAGGGTGCCAAGGGACAGTGAAGAGCAGCAAGAGCTTTCAGGGCTGGGCCCTTCCTCGTGGGAGAAGGATCCGACCGTTCGCCTTTTCAGAAAGAGGCTTGCCAAGACTGAGCGCCGTGAGATATTCCGTCTCTGGGAAAGCACAGATCCCCAGTGCTGTTGTGCCTGTAGGTAGGGTGCCAAGGGACGGTGAAGAGCAGCAAGAGCTTTCAGGGCTGGGCCCTTCCTCGTGGGAGAAGGATCCGACCGTTCGCCTTTTCCAGAAATAAGAGGCTCTGCCGAGGCGTAGCGCCACGAGATGTTCCGTCTCTGGGAAAGCACAGATCCCCAGTGCTGTTGTGCCTGTAGGTAGGGCCACAAGGGACGGTGAAGAGCAGCAAGAGCTTTCAGGGCTGGGCCCTTCCTCGTGGGAAAAGGAGCCGACCGTTCGCCTTTTCAGAAAGAGGCTTGCCGAGACTGAGCCCCGTGAGATGTTCCGTCTCTGGGAAAGCACAGATCCCCAGTGCTGTTGTGCCTGTAGGTAGGGTGCCAAGGGACGGTGAAGAGCAGCAAGAGCTTTCAGGGCTGGGCCCTTCCTCGTGGGAGAAGGATCCGACCGTTCGCCTTTTCAGAAAGAGGCTTGCCGAGACTGAGCCCCGTGAGATGTTCCGTCTCTGGGAAAGCACAGATCCCCAGTGCTGTTGTGCCTGTAGGTAGGGTGCCAAGGGACAGTGAAGAGCAGCAAGAGCTTTCAGGGCTGGGCCCTTCCTCGTGGGAGAAGGATCCGACCGTTCGCCTTTTCCAAAAAAAAGAGGCTCTGCCGAGGCGTAGCGCCACGAGATGTTCCGTCTCTGGGAAAGCACAGATCCCCAGTGCTGTTGTGCCTGTAGGTAGGGCCACAAGGGACGGTGAAGAGCAGCAAGAGCTTTCAGGGCTGGGCCCTTCCTCGTGGGAGAAGGATCCGACCGTTCGCCTTTTCCAAAAAAAAGAGGCTCTGCCGAGGCGTAGCGCCACGAGATGTTCCGTCTCTGGGAAAGCACAGATCCCCAGTGCTGTTGTGCCTGTAGGTAGGGCCACAAGGGACGGTGAAGAGCAGCAAGAGCTTTCAGGGCTGGGCCCTTCCTCGTGGGAGAAGGATCCGACCGTTCGCCTTTTCAGAAAGAGGCTTGCCGAGACTGAGCCCCGTGAGATGTTCCGTCTCTGAGAAAGCACAGATCCCCAGTGCTGTTGTGCCTGTAGGTAGGGTGCCAAGGGGCGGTGAAGAGCAGCAAGAGCTTTCAGGGCTGGGCCCTTCCTCGTGGGAGAAGGATCCGACCGTTCGCCTTTTCCAAAAAAAAGAGGCTCTGCCGAGACTGTGCGCCGTGAGATGTTCAGTCTCTGGGAAAGCACAGATCCCCAGTGCTGTTGTGCCTGTAGGTAGGGTGCCAAGGGACGGTGAAGAGCAGCAAGAGCTTTCAGGGCTGGGCCCTTCCTCGTGGGAGAAGGATCCGACCGTTCGCCTTTTCAGAAAGAGGCTTGCCGAGACTGAGCCCCGTGAGATGTTCCGTCTCTGCGAAAGCACAGATCCCCAGTGCTGTTGTGCCTGTAGGTAGGGTGCCAAGGGGCGGTGAAGAGCAGCAAGAGCTTTCAGGGCTGGGCCCTTCCTCGGGGGAGATGGATCGCACCATTCGTCTATTCAGAAAGAGGCTTGCCGAGACTGAGCCCCGTGAGATGTTCCGTCTCTGGGAAAGCACAGATCCCCAGTGCTGTTGTGCCTGTAGGTAGGGTGCCAAGGGACGGTGAAGAGCAGCAAGAGCTTTCAGGGCTGGGCCCTTCCTCGTGGGAGAAGGATCCGACCGTTCGCCTTTTCAGAAAGAGGCTTGCCGAGACTGAGCCCCGTGAGATGTTCCGTCTCTGGGAAAGCACAGATCCCCAGTGCTGTTGTGCCTGTAGGTAGGGTGCCAAGGGACGGTGAAGAGCAGCAAGAGCTTTCAGGGCTGGGCCCTTCCTCGTGGGAGAAGGATCCGACCGTTCGCCTTTTCAGAAAGAGGCTTGCCGAGACTGAGCCCCGTGAGATGTTCCGTCTCTGGGAAAGCACAGATCCCCAGTGCTGTTGTGCCTGTAGGTAGGGCCACAAGGGACGGTGAAGAGCAGCAAGAGCTTTCAGGGCTGGGCCCTTCCTCGTGGGACAAGTATCCGACCGTTCGCCTTTTCAGAAAGAGGCTTGCCGAGACTGAGCCCCGTGAGATATTCCGTCTCTGGGAAAGCACAGATCCCCAGTGCTGTTGTGCCTGTAGGTAGGGTGCCAAGGGGCGGTGAAGAGCAGCAAGAGCTTTCAGGGCTGGGCCCTTCCTCGTGGGAGAAGGATCCGACCGTTCGCCTTTTCCAGAAAAAAGAGGCTCTGCCGAGGCGTAGCGCCACGAGATGTTCCGTCTCTGGGAAAGCACAGATCCCCAGTGCTGTTGTGCCTGTAGGTAGGGCCACAAGGGACGGTGAAGAGCAGCAAGAGCTTTCAGGGCTGGGCCCTTCCTCGTGGGAAAAGGAGCCGACCGTTCGCCTTTTCAGAAAGAGGCTTGCCGAGACTGAGCCCCGTGAGATGTTCCGTCTCTGGGAAAGCACAGATCCCCAGTGCTGTTGTGCCTGTAGGTAGGGTGCCAAGGGGCGGTGAAGAGCAGCAAGAGCTTTCAGGGCTGGGCCCTTCGTCGTGGGACAAGTATCCGACCGTTCGCCTTTTCAGAAAGAGGCTTGCCGAGACTGAGCGCCGTGAGATGTTCCGTCTCTGGGAAAGCACAGATCCCCAGTGCTGTTGTGCCTGTAGGTAGGGTGCCAAGGGACAGTGAAGAGCAGCAAGAGCTTTCAGGGCTGGGCCCTTCCTCGTGGGAGAAGGATCCGACCGTTCGCCTTTTCCAAAAAAAAGAGGCTCTGCCGAGGCGTAGCGCCACGAGATGTTCCGTCTCTGGGAAAGCACAGATCCCCAGTGCTGTTGTGCCTGTAGGTAGGGTGCCAAGGGACAGTGAAGAGCAGCAAGAGCTTTCAGGGCTGGGCCCTTCCTCGTGGGAGAAGGATCCGACCGTTCGCCTTTTCCAAAAAAAAGAGGCTCTGCCGAGGCGTAGCGCCACGAGATGTTCCGTCTCTGGGAAAGCACAGATCCCCAGTGCTGTTGTGCCTGTAGGTAGGGCCACAAGGGACGGTGAAGAGCAGCAAGAGCTTTCAGGGCTGGGCCCTTCCTCGTGGGAGAAGGATCCGACCGTTCGCCTTTTCAGAAAGAGGCTTGCCGAGACTGAGCCCCGTGAGATGTTCAGTCTCTGGGAAAGCACAGATCCCCAGTGCTGTTGTGCCTGTAGGTAGGCTGCCAAGGGACAGTGAAGAGCAGCAAGAGCTTTCAGGGCTGGGCCCTTCCTCGTGGGAGAAGGATCCGACCGTTCGCCTTTTCAGAAAGAGGCTTGCCGAGACTGAGCCCCGTGAGATATTCCGTCTCTGGGAAAGCACAGATCCCCAGTGCTGTTGTGCCTGTAGGTAGGGTGCCAAGGGACGGTGAAGAGCAGCAAGAGCTTTCAGGGCTGGGCCCTTCCTCGTGGGAGAAGGATCCGACCGTTCGCCTTTTCAGAAAGAGGCTTGCCGAGACTGAGCCCCGTGAGATATTCCGTCTCTGGGAAAGCACAGATCCCCAGTGCTGTTGTGCCTGTAGGTAGGGTGCCAAGGGGCGGTGAAGAGCAGCAAGAGCTTTCAGGGCTGGGCCCTTCCTCGTGGGAGAAGGATCCGACCGTTCGCCTTTTCAGAAAGAGGCTTGCCGAGACTGAGCCCCGTGAGATGTTCCGTCTCTGGGAAAGCACAGATCCCCACTGCTGTTGTGCCTGTAGGTAGGGTGCCAAGGGGCGGTGAAGAGCAGCAAGAGCTTTCAGGGCTGGGCCCTTCCTCGTGGGAGAAGGATCCGACCGTTCGCCTTTTCCAAAAAAAAGAGGCTCTGCCGAGGCGTAGCGCCACGAGATGTTCCGTCTCTGGGAAAGCACAGATCCCCAGTGCTGTTGTGCCTGTAGGTAGGGCCACAAGGGACGGTGAAGAGCAGCAAGAGCTTTCAGGGCTGGGCCCTTCCTCGTGGGAGAAGGATCCGACCGTTCGCCTTTTCCAAAAAAAAGAGGCTCTGCCGAGGCGTAGCGCCACGAGATGTTCCGTCTCTGGGAAAGCACAGATCCCCAGTGCTGTTGTGCCTGTAGGTAGGGCCACAAGGGACGGTGAAGAGCAGCAAGAGCTTTCAGGGCTGGGCCCTTCCTCGTGGGAGAAGGATCCGACCGTTCGCCTTTTCAGAAAGAGGCTTGCCGAGACTGAGCCCCGTGAGATGTTCCGTCTCTGAGAAAGCACAGATCCCCAGTGCTGTTGTGCCTGTAGGTAGGGTGCCAAGGGGCGGTGAAGAGCAGCAAGAGCTTTCAGGGCTGGGCCCTTCCTCGTGGGAGAAGGATCCGACCGTTCGCCTTTTCCAAAAAAAAGAGGCTCTGCCGAGACTGTGCGCCGTGAGATGTTCAGTCTCTGGGAAAGCACAGATCCCCAGTGCTGTTGTGCCTGTAGGTAGGGTGCCAAGGGGCGGTGAAGAGCAGCAAGAGCTTTCAGGGCTGGGCCCTTCGTCGTGGGAGAAGGATCCGACCGTTCACCTTTTCAGAAAGAGGCTTGCCGAGACTGAGCCCCGTGAGATGTTCCGTCTCTGGGAAAGCACAGATCCCCAGTGCTGTTGTGCCTGTAGGTAGGGTGCCAAGGGACGGTGAAGAGCAGCAAGAGCTTTCAGGGCTGGGCCCTTCCTCGTGGGAGAAGGATCCGACCGTTCGCCTTTTCAGAAAGAGGCTTGCCGAGACTGAGCCCCGTGAGATGTTCCGTCTCTGGGAAAGCACAGATCCCCAGTGCTGTTGTGCCTGTAGGTAGGGTGCCAAGGGGCGGTGAAGAGCAGCAAGAGCTTTCAGGGCTGGGCCCTTCCTCGGGGGAGATGGATCGCACCATTCGTCTATTCAGAAAGAGGCTTGCCGAGACTGAGCCCCGTGAGATGTTCCGTCTGTGGGAAAGCACAGATCCCCAGTGCTGTTGTGCCTGTAGGTAGGGTGCCAAGGGACGGTGAAGAGCAGCAAGAGCTTTCAGGGCTGGGCCCTTCCTCGTGGGAGAAGGATCCGACCGTTCGCCTTTTCAGAAAGAGGCTTGCCGAGACTGAGCCCCGTGAGATGTTCCGTCTCTGGGAAAGCACAGATCCCCAGTGCTGTTGTGCCTGTAGGTAGGGTGCCAAGGGACGGTGAAGAGCAGCAAGAGCTTTCAGGGCTGGGCCCTTCCTCGTGGGAGAAGGATCCGACCGTTCGCCTTTTCAGAAAGAGGCTTGCCGAGACTGAGCCCCGTGAGATGTTCCGTCTCTGGGAAAGCACAGATCCCCAGTGCTGTTGTGCCTGTAGGTAGGGTGCCAAGGGACGGTGAAGAGCAGCAAGAGCTTTCAGGGCTGGGCCCTTCCTCGTGGGACAAGTATCCGACCGTTCGCCTTTTCAGAAAGAGGCTTGCCGAGACTGAGCCCCGTGAGATATTCCGTCTCTGGGAAAGCACAGATCCCCAGTGCTGTTGTGCCTGTAGGTAGGGTGCCAAGGGGCGGTGAAGAGCAGCAAGAGCTTTCAGGGCTGGGCCCTTCCTCGTGGGAGAAGGATCCGACCGTTCGCCTTTTCCAGAAAAAAGAGGCTCTGCCGAGGCGTAGCGCCACGAGATGTTCCGTCTCTGGGAAAGCACAGATCCCCAGTGCTGTTGTGCCTGTAGGTAGGGCCACAAGGGACGGTGAAGAGCAGCAAGAGCTTTCAGGGCTGGGCCCTTCCTCGTGGGAAAAGGAGCCGACCGTTCGCCTTTTCAGAAAGAGGCTTGCCGAGACTGAGCCCCGTGAGATGTTCCGTCTCTGGGAAAGCACAGATCCCCACTGCTGTTGTGCCTGTAGGTAGGGTGCCAAGGGGCGGTGAAGAGCAGCAAGAGCTTTCAGGGCTGGGCCCTTCGTCGTGGGACAAGTATCCGACCGTTCGCCTTTTCAGAAAGAGGCTTGCCGAGACTGAGCGCCGTGAGATGTTCCGTCTCTGGGAAAGCACAGATCCCCAGTGCTGTTGTGCCTGTAGGTAGGGTGCCAAGGGACAGTGAAGAGCAGCAAGAGCTTTCAGGGCTGGGCCCTTCCTCGTGGGAGAAGGATCCGACCGTTCGCCTTTTCCAAAAAAAAGAGGCTCTGCCGAGGCGTAGCGCCACGAGATGTTCCGTCTCTGGGAAAGCACAGATCCCCAGTGCTGTTGTGCCTGTAGGTAGGGTGCCAAGGGACAGTGAAGAGCAGCAAGAGCTTTCAGGGCTGGGCCCTTCCTCGTGGGAGAAGGATCCGACCGTTCGCCTTTTCCAAAAAAAAGAGGCTCTGCCGAGGCGTAGCGCCACGAGATGTTCCGTCTCTGGGAAAGCACAGATCCCCAGTGCTGTTGTGCCTGTAGGTAGGGCCACAAGGGACGGTGAAGAGCAGCAAGAGCTTTCAGGGCTGGGCCCTTCCTCGTGGGAGAAGGATCCGACCGTTCGCCTTTTCAGAAAGAGGCTTGCCGAGACTGAGCCCCGTGAGATGTTCAGTCTCTGGGAAAGCACAGATCCCCAGTGCTGTTGTGCCTGTAGGTAGGCTGCCAAGGGACAGTGAAGAGCAGCAAGAGCTTTCAGGGCTGAGCCCTTCCTCGTGGGAGAAGGATCCGACCGTTCGCCTTTTCAGAAAGAGGCTTGCCGAGACTGAGCCCCGTGAGATATTCCGTCTCTGGGAAAGCACAGATCCCCAGTGCTGTTGTGCCTGTAGGTAGGGTGCCAAGGGACGGTGAAGAGCAGCAAGAGCTTTCAGGGCTGGGCCCTTCCTCGTGGGAGAAGGATCCGACCGTTCGCCTTTTCAGAAAGAGGCTTGCCGAGACTGAGCCCCGTGAGATGTTCCGTCTCTGGGAAAGCACAGATCCCCAGTGCTGTTGTGCCTGTAGGTAGGGTGCCAAGGGGCGGTGAAGAGCAGCAAGAGCTTTCAGGGCTGGGCCCTTCCTCGTGGGAGAAGGATCCGACCGTTCGCCTTTTCAGAAAGAGGCTTGCCGAGACTGAGCCCCGTGAGATGTTCCGTCTCTGGGAAAGCACAGATCCCCAGTGCTGTTGTGCCTGTAGGTAGGGTGCCAAGGGGCGGTGAAGAGCAGCAAGAGCTTTCAGGGCTGGGCCCTTCCTCGTGGGAGAAGGATCCGACCGTTCGCCTTTTCCAAAAAAAAGAGGCTCTGCCGAGGCGTAGCGCCACGAGATGTTCCGTCTCTGGGAAAGCACAGATCCCCAGTGCTGTTGTGCCTGTAGGTAGGGCCACAAGGGACGGTGAAGAGCAGCAAGAGCTTTCAGGGCTGGGCCCTTCCTCGTGGGAGAAGGATCCGACCGTTCGCCTTTTCCAAAAAAAAGAGGCTCTGCCGAGGCGTAGCGCCACGAGATGTTCCGTCTCTGGGAAAGCACAGATCCCCAGTGCTGTTGTGCCTGTAGGTAGGGCCACAAGGGACGGTGAAGAGCAGCAAGAGCTTTCAGGGCTGGGCCCTTCCTCGTGGGAGAAGGATCCGACCGTTCGCCTTTTCAGAAAGAGGCTTGCCGAGACTGAGCCCCGTGAGATGTTCCGTCTCTGAGAAAGCACAGATCCCCAGTGCTGTTGTGCCTGTAGGTAGGGTGCCAAGGGGCGGTGAAGAGCAGCAAGAGCTTTCAGGGCTGGGCCCTTCCTCGTGGGAGAAGGATCCGACCGTTCGCCTTTTCCAAAAAAAAGAGGCTCTGCCGAGACTGTGCGCCGTGAGATGTTCAGTCTCTGGGAAAGCACAGATCCCCAGTGCTGTTGTGCCTGTAGGTAGGGTGCCAAGGGGCGGTGAAGAGCAGCAAGAGCTTTCAGGGCTGGGCCCTTCATCGTGGGAGAAGGATCCGACCGTTCACCTTTTCAGAAAGAGGCTTGCCGAGACTGAGCCCCGTGAGATGTTCCGTCTCTGGGAAAGCACAGATCCCCAGTGCTGTTGTGCCTGTAGGTAGGGTGCCAAGGGACGGTGAAGAGCAGCAAGAGCTTTCAGGGCTGGGCCCTTCCTCGTGGGAGAAGGATCCGACCGTTCGCCTTTTCAGAAAGAGGCTTGCCGAGACTGAGCCCCGTGAGATGTTCCGTCTCTGGGAAAGCACAGATCCCCAGTGCTGTTGTGCCTGTAGGTAGGGTGCCAAGGGGCGGTGAAGAGCAGCAAGAGCTTTCAGGGCTGGGCCCTTCCTCGGGGGAGATGGATCGCACCATTCGTCTATTCAGAAAGAGGCTTGCCGAGACTGAGCCCCGTGAGATGTTCCGTCTGTGGGAAAGCACAGATCCCCAGTGCTGTTGTGCCTGTAGGTAGGGTGCCAAGGGACGGTGAAGAGCAGCAAGAGCTTTCAGGGCTGGGCCCTTCCTCGTGGGAGAAGGATCCGACCGTTCGCCTTTTCAGAAAGAGGCTTGCCGAGACTGAGCCCCGTGAGATGTTCCGTCTCTGGGAAAGCACAGATCCCCAGTGCTGTTGTGCCTGTAGGTAGGGTGCCAAGGGACGGTGAAGAGCAGCAAGAGCTTTCAGGGCTGGGCCCTTCCTCGTGGGAGAAGGATCCGACCGTTCGCCTTTTCAGAAAGAGGCTTGCCGAGACTGAGCCCCGTGAGATGTTCCGTCTCTGGGAAAGCACAGATCCCCAGTGCTGTTGTGCCTGTAGGTAGGGCCACAAGGGACGGTGAAGAGCAGCAAGAGCTTTCAGGGCTGGGCCCTTCCTCGTGGGACAAGTATCCGACCGTTCGCCTTTTCAGAAAGAGGCTTGCCGAGACTGAGCCCCGTGAGATATTCCGTCTCTGGGAAAGCACAGATCCCCAGTGCTGTTGTGCCTGTAGGTAGGGTGCCAAGGGGCGGTGAAGAGCAGCAAGAGCTTTCAGGGCTGGGCCCTTCCTCGTGGGAGAAGGATCCGACCGTTCGCCTTTTCCAGAAAAAAGAGGCTCTGCCGAGGCGTAGCGCCACGAGATGTTCCGTCTCTGGGAAAGCACAGATCCCCAGTGCTGTTGTGCCTGTAGGTAGGGCCACAAGGGACGGTGAAGAGCAGCAAGAGCTTTCAGGGCTGGGCCCTTCCTCGTGGGAAAAGGAGCCGACCGTTCGCCTTTTCAGAAAGAGGCTTGCCGAGACTGAGCCCCGTGAGATGTTCCGTCTCTGGGAAAGCACAGATCCCCACTGCTGTTGTGCCTGTAGGTAGGGTGCCAAGGGGCGGTGAAGAGCAGCAAGAGCTTTCAGGGCTGGGCCCTTCCTCGTGGGACAAGTATCCGACCGTTCGCCTTTTCAGAAAGAGGCTTGCCGAGACTGAGCGCCGTGAGATGTTCCGTCTCTGGGAAAGCACAGATCCCCAGTGCTGTTGTGCCTGTAGGTAGGGTGCCAAGGGACAGTGAAGAGCAGCAAGAGCTTTCAGGGCTGGGCCCTTCCTCGTGGGAGAAGGATCCGACCGTTCGCCTTTTCCAAAAAAAAGAGGCTCTGCCGAGGCGTAGCGCCACGAGATGTTCCGTCTCTGGGAAAGCACAGATCCCCAGTGCTGTTGTGCCTGTAGGTAGGGTGCCAAGGGACAGTGAAGAGCAGCAAGAGCTTTCAGGGCTGGGCCCTTCCTCGTGGGAGAAGGATCCGACCGTTCGCCTTTTCCAAAAAAAAGAGGCTCTGCCGAGGCGTAGCGCCACGAGATGTTCCGTCTCTGGGAAAGCACAGATCCCCAGTGCTGTTGTGCCTGTAGGTAGGGCCACAAGGGACGGTGAAGAGCAGCAAGAGCTTTCAGGGCTGGGCCCTTCCTCGTGGGAGAAGGATCCGACCGTTCGCCTTTTCCAAAAAAAAGAGGCTCTGCCGAGGCGTAGCGCCACGAGATGTTCCGTCTCTGGGAAAGCACAGATCCCCAGTGCTGTTGTGCCTGTAGGTAGGGCCACAAGGGACGGTGAAGAGCAGCAAGAGCTTTCAGGGCTGGGCCCTTCCTCGTGGGAGAAGGATCCGACCGTTCGCCTTTTCAGAAAGAGGCTTGCCGAGACTGAGCCCCGTGAGATGTTCCGTCTCTGAGAAAGCACAGATCCCCAGTGCTGTTGTGCCTGTAGGTAGGGTGCCAAGGGGCGGTGAAGAGCAGCAAGAGCTTTCAGGGCTGGGCCCTTCCTCGTGGGAGAAGGATCCGACCGTTCGCCTTTTCCAAAAAAAAGAGGCTCTGCCGAGACTGTGCGCCGTGAGATGTTCAGTCTCTGGGAAAGCACAGATCCCCAGTGCTGTTGTGCCTGTAGGTAGGGTGCCAAGGGGCGGTGAAGAGCAGCAAGAGCTTTCAGGGCTGGGCCCTTCATCGTGGGAGAAGGATCCGACCGTTCACCTTTTCAGAAAGAGGCTTGCCGAGACTGAGCCCCGTGAGATGTTCCGTCTCTGGGAAAGCACAGATCCCCAGTGCTGTTGTGCCTGTAGGTAGGGTGCCAAGGGACGGTGAAGAGCAGCAAGAGCTTTCAGGGCTGGGCCCTTCCTCGTGGGAGAAGGATCCGACCGTTCGCCTTTTCAGAAAGAGGCTTGCCGAGACTGAGCCCCGTGAGATGTTCCGTCTCTGGGAAAGCACAGATCCCCAGTGCTGTTGTGCCTGTAGGTAGGGTGCCAAGGGGCGGTGAAGAGCAGCAAGAGCTTTCAGGGCTGGGCCCTTCCTCGGGGGAGATGGATCGCACCATTCGTCTATTCAGAAAGAGGCTTGCCGAGACTGAGCCCCGTGAGATGTTCCGTCTGTGGGAAAGCACAGATCCCCAGTGCTGTTGTGCCTGTAGGTAGGGTGCCAAGGGACGGTGAAGAGCAGCAAGAGCTTTCAGGGCTGGGCCCTTCCTCGTGGGAGAAGGATCCGACCGTTCGCCTTTTCAGAAAGAGGCTTGCCGAGACTGAGCCCCGTGAGATGTTCCGTCTCTGGGAAAGCACAGATCCCCAGTGCTGTTGTGCCTGTAGGTAGGGTGCCAAGGGACGGTGAAGAGCAGCAAGAGCTTTCAGGGCTGGGCCCTTCCTCGTGGGAGAAGGATCCGACCGTTCGCCTTTTCAGAAAGAGGCTTGCCGAGACTGAGCCCCGTGAGATGTTCCGTCTCTGGGAAAGCACAGATCCCCAGTGCTGTTGTGCCTGTAGGTAGGGCCACAAGGGACGGTGAAGAGCAGCAAGAGCTTTCAGGGCTGGGCCCTTCCTCGTGGGACAAGTATCCGACCGTTCGCCTTTTCAGAAAGAGGCTTGCCGAGACTGAGCCCCGTGAGATGTTCCGTCTCTGGGAAAGCACAGATCCCCAGTGCTGTTGTGCCTGTAGGTAGGGTGCCAAGGGGCGGTGAAGAGCAGCAAGAGCTTTCAGGGCTGGGCCCTTCCTCGTGGGAGAAGGATCCGACCGTTCGCCTTTTCCAGAAAAAAGAGGCTCTGCCGAGGCGTAGCGCCACGAGATGTTCCGTCTCTGGGAAAGCACAGATCCCCAGTGCTGTTGTGCCTGTAGGTAGGGTGCCAAGGGACGGTGAAGAGCAGCAAGAGCTTTCAGGGCTGGGCCCTTCCTCGTGGGAGAAGGATCCGACCGTTCGCCTTTTCAGAAAGAGGCTTGCCGAGACTGAGCCCCGTGAGATGTTCCGTCTCTGGGAAAGCACAGATCCCCACTGCTGTTGTGCCTGTAGGTAGGGTGCCAAGGGGCGGTGAAGAGCAGCAAGAGCTTTCAGGGCTGGGCCCTTCCTCGTGGGACAAGTATCCGACCGTTCGCCTTTTCAGAAAGAGGCTTGCCGAGACTGAGCGCCGTGAGATGTTCCGTCTCTGGGAAAGCACAGATCCCCAGTGCTGTTGTGCCTGTAGGTAGGGTGCCAAGGGACAGTGAAGAGCAGCAAGAGCTTTCAGGGCTGGGCCCTTCCTCGTGGGAGAAGGATCCGACCGTTCGCCTTTTCCAAAAAAAAGAGGCTCTGCCGAGGCGTAGCGCCACGAGATGTTCCGTCTCTGGGAAAGCACAGATCCCCAGTGCTGTTGTGCCTGTAGGTAGGGTGCCAAGGGACAGTGAAGAGCAGCAAGAGCTTTCAGGGCTGGGCCCTTCCTCGTGGGAGAAGGATCCGACCGTTCGCCTTTTCCAAAAAAAAGAGGCTCTGCCGAGGCGTAGCGCCACGAGATGTTCCGTCTCTGGGAAAGCACAGATCCCCAGTGCTGTTGTGCCTGTAGGTAGGGCCACAAGGGACGGTGAAGAGCAGCAAGAGCTTTCAGGGCTGGGCCCTTCCTCGTGGGAGAAGGATCCGACCGTTCGCCTTTTCAGAAAGAGGCTTGCCGAGACTGAGCCCCGTGAGATATTCCGTCTCTGGGAAAGCACAGATCCCCAGTGCTGTTGTGCCTGTAGGTAGGGTGCCAAGGGACGGTGAAGAGCAGCAAGAGCTTTCAGGGCTGGGCCCTTCCTCGTGGGAGAAGGATCCGACCGTTCGCCTTTTCAGAAAGAGGCTTGCCGAGACTGAGCCCCGTGAGATATTCCGTCTCTGGGAAAGCACAGATCCCCAGTGCTGTTGTGCCTGTAGGTAGGGTGCCAAGGGACGGTGAAGAGCAGCAAGAGCTTTCAGGGCTGGGCCCTTCCTCGTGGGAGAAGGATCCGACCGTTCGCCTTTTCAGAAAGAGGCTTGCCGAGACTGAGCCCCGTGAGATGTTCCGTCTCTGGGAAAGCACAGATCCCCAGTGCTGTTGTGCCTGTAGGTAGGGTGCCAAGGGGCGGTGAAGAGCAGCAAGAGCTTTCAGGGCTGGGCCCTTCCTCGGGGGAGAAGGATCCGACCGTTCGCCTTTTCAGAAAGAGGCTTGCCGAGACTGAGCCCCGTGAGATGTTCCGTCTCTGGGAAAGCACAGATCCCCAGTGCTGTTGTGCCTGTAGGTAGGGTGCCAAGGGACGGTGAAGAGCAGCAAGAGCTTTCAGGGCTGGGCCCTTCCTCGTGGGAGAAGGATCCGACCGTTCGCCTTTTCCAAAAAAAAGAGGCTCTGCCGAGGCGTAGCGCCACGAGATGTTCCGTCTCTGGGAAAGCACAGATCCCCAGTGCTGTTGTGCCTGTAGGTAGGGTGCCAAGGGACAGTGAAGAGCAGCAAGAGCTTTCAGGGCTGGGCCCTTCCTCGTGGGAGAAGGATCCGACCGTTCGCCTTTTCCAAAAAAAAGAGGCTCTGCCGAGGCGTAGCGCCACGAGATGTTCCGTCTCTGGGAAAGCACAGATCCCCAGTGCTGTTGTGCCTGTAGGTAGGGCCACAAGGGACGGTGAAGAGCAGCAAGAGCTTTCAGGGCTGGGCCCTTCCTCGTGGGAGAAGGATCCGACCGTTCACCTTTTCAGAAAGAGGCTTGCCGAGACTGAGCCCCGTGAGATGTTCAGTCTCTGGGAAAGCACAGATCCCCAGTGCTGTTGTGCCTGTAGGTAGGCTGCCAAGGGACGGTGAAGAGCAGCAAGAGCTTTCAGGGCTGGGCCCTTCCTCGTGGGAGAAGGATCCGACCGTTCGCCTTTTCAGAAAGAGGCTTGCCGAGACTGAGCCCCGTGAGATATTCCGTCTCTGGGAAAGCACAGATCCCCAGTGCTGTTGTGCCTGTAGGTAGGGTGCCAAGGGACGGTGAAGAGCAGCAAGAGCTTTCAGGGCTGGGCCCTTCCTCGTGGGAGAAGGATCCGACCGTTCGCCTTTTCAGAAAGAGGCTTGCCGAGACTGAGCCCCGTGAGATATTCCGTCTCTGGGAAAGCACAGATCCCCAGTGCTGTTGTGCCTGTAGGTAGGGTGCCAAGGGACGGTGAAGAGCAGCAAGAGCTTTCAGGGCTGGGCCCTTCCTCGTGGGAGAAGGATCCGACCGTTCGCCTTTTCAGAAAGAGGCTTGCCGAGACTGAGCCCCGTGAGATGTTCCGTCTCTGGGAAAGCACAGATCCCCAGTGCTGTTGTGCCTGTAGGTAGGGTGCCAAGGGGCGGTGAAGAGCAGCAAGAGCTTTCAGGGCTGGGCCCTTCCTCGGGGGAGATGGATCGCACCGTTCGTCTTTTCAGAAAGAGGCTTGCCGAGACTGAGCGCCGTGAGATGTTCCGTCTCTGGGAAAGCACAGATCCCCAGTGCTGTTGTGCCTGTAGGTAGGGTGCCAAGGGACGGTGAAGAGCAGCAAGAGCTTTCAGGGCTGGGCCCTTCCTCGGGGGAGATGGATCGCACGGTTCGTCTTTTCAGAAAGAGGCTTGCCGAGACTGAGCGCCGTGAGATGTTCCGTCTCTGGGAAAGCACAGATCCCCAGTGCTGTTGTGCCTGTAGGTAGGGTGCCAAGGGACGGTGAAGAGCAGCAAGAGCTTTCAGGGCTGGGCCCTTCCTCGGGGGAGATGGATCGCACGGTTCGTCTTTTCAGAAAGAGGCTTGCCGAGACTGAGCGCCGTGAGATGTTCCGTCTCTGGGAAAGCACAGATCCCCAGTGCTGTTGTGCCTGTAGGTAGGGTGCCAAGGGACGGTGAAGAGCAGCAAGAGCTTTCAGGGCTGGGCCCTTCCTCGTGGGAGAAGGATCCGACCGTTCGCCTTTTCAGAAAGAGGCTTGCCGAGACTGAGCCCCGTGAGATATTCCGTCTCTGGGAAAGCACAGATCCCCAGTGCTGTTGTGCCTGTAGGTAGGGTGCCAAGGGACGGTGAAGAGCAGCAAGAGCTTTCAGGGCTGGGCCCTTCCTCGTGGGAGAAGGATCCGACCGTTCGCCTTTTCAGAAAGAGGCTTGCCGAGACTGAGCCCCGTGAGATGTTCCGTCTCTGGGAAAGCACAGATCCCCAGTGCTGTTGTGCCTGTAGGTAGGGTGCCAAGGGGCGGTGAAGAGCAGCAAGAGCTTTCAGGGCTGGGCCCTTCCTCGGGGGAGATGGATCGCACCGTTCGTCTTTTCAGAAAGAGGCTTGCCGAGACTGAGCGCCGTGAGATGTTCCGTCTCTGGGAAAGCACAGATCCCCAGTGCTGTTGTGCCTGTAGGTAGGGTGCCAAGGGACGGTGAAGAGCAGCAAGAGCTTTCAGGGCTGGGCCCTTCCTCGGGGGAGATGGATCGCACGGTTCGTCTTTTCAGAAAGAGGCTTGCCGAGACTGAGCGCCGTGAGATATTCCGTCTCTGGGAAAGCACAGATCCCCAGTGCTGTTGTGCCTGTAGGTAGGGTGCCAAGGGACGGTGAAGAGCAGCAAGAGCTTTCAGGGCTGGGCCCTTCCTCGTGGGAGAAGGATCCGACCGTTCGCCTTTTCAGAAAGAGGCTTGCCGAGACTGAGCCCCGTGAGATGTTCCGTCTCTGGGAAAGCACAGATCCCCAGTGCTGTTGTGCCTGTAGGTAGGGTGCCAAGGGACGGTGAACAGCAGCAAGAGCTTTCAGGGCTGGGCCCTTCCTCGTGGGAGAAGTATCCGACCGTTCGCCTTTTCAGAAAGAGGCTTGCCGAGACTGAGCCCCGTGAGATGTTCCGTCTCTGGGAAAGCACAGATCCCCAGTGCTGTTGTGCCTGTAGGTAGGGTGCCAAGGGGCGGTGAAGAGCAGCAAGAGCTTTCAGGGCTGGGCCCTTCCTCGTGGGAGAAGGATCCGACCGTTCGCCTTTTCCAGAAAAAAGAGGCTCTGCCGAGACTGAGCCCCGTGAGATGTTCCGTCTCTGGGAAAGCACAGATCCCCAGTGCTGTTGTGCCTGTAGGTAGGGTGCCAAGGGGCGGTGAAGAGCAGCAAGAGCTTTCAGGGCTGGGCCCTTCCTCGTGGGAGAAGGATCCGACCGTTCACCTTTTCAGAAAGAGGCTCTGCGAGACTGAGCGCCGTGAGATGTTCCGTCTCTGGGAAAGCACAGATCCCCAGTGCTGTTGTGCCTGTAGGTAGGGTGCCAAGGGGCGGTGAAGAGCAGCAAGAGCTTTCAGGGCTGGGCCCTTCCTCGTGGGACAAGTATCCGACCGTTCGCCTTTTCAGAAACAGGCTTGCCGAGACTGAGCCCCGTGAGATATTCCGTCTCTGGGAAAGCACAGATCCCCAGTGCTGTTGTGCCTGTAGGTAGGGTGCCAAGGGGTGGTGAAGAGCAGCAAGAGGTTTCAGGGCTGGGCCCTTCCTCGGGGGAGAAGGATCCGACCGTTCGCCTTTTCAGAAAGAGGCTTGCCGAGACTGAGCGCCGTGAGATGTTCCGTCTCTGGGAAAGCACAGATCCCCAGTGCTGTTGTGCCTGTAGGTAGGGTGCCAAGGGGCGGTAAAGAGCAGCAAGAGCTTTCAGGGCTGGGCCCTTCCTCGTGGGAGAAGGATCCGACCGTTCGCCTTTTCAGAAAGAGGCTTGCCGAGACTGAGCCCCGTGAGATGTTCCGTCTCTGGGAAAGCACAGATCCCCAGTGCTGTTGTGCCTGTAGGTAGGGTGCCAAGGGACGGTGAACAGCAGCAAGAGCTTTCAGGGCTGGGCCCTTCCTCGTGGGAGAAGGATCGCACCGTTCGTCTTTTCAGAAAGAGGCTTGCCGAGACTGAGCCCCGTGAGATGTTCCGTCTCTGGGAAAGCACAGATCCCCAGTGCTGTTGTGCCTGTAGGTAGGCTGCCAAGGGACGGTGAAGAGCAGCAAGAGCTTTCAGGGCTGGGCCCTTCCTCGTGGGAGAAGGATCCGACCGTTCGCCTTTTCAGAAAGAGGCTTGCCGAGACTGAGCCCCGTGAGATGTTCCGTCTCTGGGAAAGCACAGATCCCCAGTGCTGTTGTGCCTGTAGGTAGGGTGCCAAGGGGCGGTGAAGAGCAGCAAGAGCTTTCAGGGCTGGGCCCTTCCTCGGGGGAGATGGATCCGACCGTTCGCCTTTTCAGAAAGAGGCTTGCGGAGACTGAGCGCCGTGAGATGTTCCGTCTCTGGGAAAGCACAGATCCCCAGTGCTGTTGTGCCTGTAGGTAGGGTGCCAAGGGACGGTGAAGAGCAGCAAGAGCTTTCAGGGCTGGGCCCTTCCTCGTGGGAGAAGAATCCGACCGTTCGCCTTTTCAGAAAGAGGCTTGCCGAGACTGAGCCCCGTGAGATGTTCCGTCTCTGGGAAAGCACAGATCCCCAGTGCTGTTGTGCCTGTAGGTAGGGTGCCAAGGGGCGGAGAAGAGCAGCAAGAGCTTTCAGGGCTGGGCCCTTCCTCGTGGGAGAAGGATCCGACCGTTCGCCTTTTCCAAAAAAAAGAGGCTCTGCAGAGGCGTAGCACTACGAGATGTTCCGTCTCTGCGAAAGCATAGATCCCCAGCGCTGTTGTGCCTGTAGGTAGGGTGCCAAGGGACGGTGAACAGCAGCAAGAGCTTTCAGGGCTGGGCCCTTCCTCGTGGGAGAAGGATCCGACCGTTCGCCTTTTCAGAAAGAGGCTTGCCGAGACTGAGCCCCGTGAGATGTTCCGTCTCTGGGAAAGCACAGATCCCCAGTGCTGTTGTGCCTGTAGGTAGGGTGCCAAGGGGCGGTGAAGAGCAGCAAGAGCTTTCAGGGCTGGGCCCTTCCTCGTGGGAGAAGGATCCGACCGTTCGCCTTTTCAGAAAGAGGCTTGCCGAGACTGAGCCCCGTGAGATATTCCTTCTCTGGGAAAGCACAGATCCCCAGTGCTGTTGTGCCTGTAGGTAGGGTGCCAAGGGGCGGTGAAGAGCAGCAAGAGCTTTCAGGGCTGGGCCCTTCGTCGTGGGAGAAGGATCCGACCGTTCGCCTTTTCAGAAAGAGGCTTGCCGAGACTGAGCCCCGTGAGATGTTCCGTCTCTGGGAAAGCACAGATCCCCAGTGCTGTTGTGCCTGTAGGTAGGGTGCCAAGGGACAGTGAAGAGCAGCAAGAGCTTTCAGGGCTGGGCCCTTCCTCGTGGGAGAAGGATCCGACCGTTCGCCTTTTCCAAAAAAAAGAGGCTCTGCCGAGGCGTAGCGCCACGAGATGTTCCGTCTCTGGGAAAGCACAGATCCCCAGTGCTGTTGTGCCTGTAGGTAGGGCCACAAGGGGCGGTGAAGAGCAGCAAGAGCTTTCAGAGCTGGGCCCTTCCTCGTGGGAGAAGGATCCGACCGTTCGCCTTTTCAGAAAGAGGCTTGCCGAGACTGAGCCCCGTGAGATGTTCCGTCTCTGGGAAAGCACAGATCCCCAGTGCTGTTGTGCCTGTAGGTAGGGTGCCAAGGGACGGTGAAGAGCAGCAAGAGCTTTCAGGGCTGGGCCCTTCCTCGTGGGAGAAGGATCCGACCGTTCGCCTTTTCAGAAAGAAGCTTGCCGAGACTGAGCCCCGTGAGATATTCCGTCTCTGGGAAAGCACAGATCCCCAGTGCTGTTGTGCCTGTAGGTAGGGTGCCAAGGGACGGTGAAGAGCAGCAAGAGCTTTCAGGGCTGGGCCCTTCCTCGTGGGAGAAGGATCCGACCGTTCGCCTTTTCAGAAAGAGGCTTGCCGAGACTGAGCCCCGTGAGATGTTCCGTCTCTGGGAAAGCACAGATCCCCACTGCTGTTGTGCCTGTAGGTAGGGTGCCAAGGGGCGGAGAAGAGCAGCAAGAGCTTTCAGGGCTGGGCCCTTCCTCGTGGGA